>NC_142517.1:161626666-161799583 GCF_057876585.1 Rhinolophus sinicus | reverse complement strand
TGCTTTCTGAGTCTGCCTGTTGGTAGCAATTCAACCAGAACAGAAAACTTCCCTTGACTTCTTTCTTGGGAGCCAAGTTAAATTCACTGACCTTATAAAATGTGGTACCTTTTTAATGTGCATGATAGTCTTATGTATAGTAATTCAGTTCTTACTTTGGGATTCTTTGGGTAACCTGTCATTTTTGAAAAAGTTAAATCTGATATAAACATTTACCTTCATTGTATTTTCCCTTTTTTGGATATCAGGTTGTTTCTCCACATAAATTAGAAAAGGAGGCAAACTATTTATACTTTAGACCCAGGAAAATACTTTGCCATTTGTCATTGGCTGCTTAGTGGAGATTAAGACTTAAAAATAGGAAAGCTTTTTGAAGATCACAAAGCAAAGCGCACTTAACTATTTTTTTGGTATAATTGCCATAGCAACTATCAGAAATAAATTAAAAATACATAACAAATGTACTTTTAATCTTGCTATTACTTGTGATTTTAATGTGGACAAATATGACCCATTAAAAACCCTGGAAAAACCAATGATAAATTTATACTTAATTCCCCAAATAATAAATCATTTAAAGTAGGAAAGAATGCTGAAATTTGATTAGATTTTAATATATCATGTAAACATATAAGCTCACGGTAAGTGTATAAAAATAGTGAAACCCTTAAAACAAATTTTTATTTTCCTCTAAATACAAGACTTGGGAAAAAAACCAAGATATTTCCTAGGTGTAGTAAATATGGACAGCTTGTCCCAAGAGATCTTTTTCCAATCTTTTACTGCCCATATCATGATGCTAAATTGAGTTATCTTTTATATGTCATTAAGGGAGCTCTCTTTTAGAAGAAAAACTTGGATAAGTTCTGACACATCAAAGACTTTCTTAGACAACGAGCTGCCTTGGTGTCGTATTTATTAATTACTGATGAACGCTGAAGAGTTAAGGCAGCATTAAGGCACGTGTTCTGGAGATCTAACAGATGGTATGAAAATACATTGGATATTTTTTTTGTAATTCTAATATACAAACACGCTGACAATATAACAGTTCTTAGGGAAAGAGCCAGAAATAGGATAAGCTTTTCTTCTAAATTTCTGGCATTTTGTTCATTGAAATGAGACATGAGCACTACTTGAGTATAAATGTGGGCCCTTGAACATACAGGCGTTAGGCAGGAAGTGAGGAGGTGGCGAGGGACGGCGAGAGGGAGGGGAGGCGGAGAGCTGCCATGCTGCCATGCTCAGCCACATCTTCTAAGTAGAGGGTAGCTTAGCTCTGTAGGGAACACTCACCGGGGTGTTGGACTGCTCCGTCAGCTTTTGCTCCCACATCTTCAGACGTCTTTCTCGTTCTTTGAGCTCCTGTTCTTTAAAGCTGAGATCACGTTCTAGTTTCTTCAGCCTCTCAAGAGTTGCTTCAATTTCGCACCTGTGTAGGGATCACTGGTTTAAGTCTCCACTTTGCCCAAGAGGTATTATTAAATGCTTAGTGGGTCCATCAGAATGCTTAATCAAGGTAAGACTCTTTACAATTTATAAAGGGTGATATAGCTTATCCTCATAATAGCCCCAAGAAACAGGTGCTAATCTCATATACCGTGTTTCCCCGAAAATAAGACCGGGTCTTATATTAATTTTTGCTCCAAAAGACGCATGAGGGCTTATGTTCAGGGAATGTCCTCCTGAAAAATCATGCTCAGGCTTTATTGTCCGGTTAGGTCTTATTGTTGGGGAAACACGGTAGAGAGATATGGAAAAGTGATACTCAAGCTAGGTGATCAGTATCACACTATTAGTAAATTCGCGTTAGCCTAGTCACTGGGCGAGTAACTCAAGCAATCAACTCATGGAGCTGACTCAGTTTCATCAGTTATATCAGGGCCCCCCAATTTGCCTGATCCTAATAAAAACCTTGGGCAGCTTGTTAAAAAGAAAACATACAATAAAACACAGATTCCTAGGACCCTTCCTTAGAGCTCATGATTCAGTAGGGCTGAGTGGGGCCTAGGAATTTCCATTATTTAATAAAGACCCAGGTAATTTTTACAATCAGGCAAGTGTGGGATATTCTGCGCCAGATGAACACTAAGATTCTTTTTAAGTCTAATAATTTAAAAAGTAAGTTCCCGCCTTAGTCTCTATAGGCTGATCAACCTTACCACATAGAGCATTATGTCCAGTTATAGAAACCTGTCCTTTACAGGCATCGAAACTGGCAAGATGGCTCAGTGCAAATTGTTTTCTTCTCTAGGTCTATCGTAATGTTTAAGTCTAAATTTATGCTGTGAGAAAAGCAACAGTAATGAAAAAATGAGAGAAAGAAGAAGAAGAGAGTGATGGGGGGAGGAAGAAGAGGGAGAGGAGGAAAGAATGGGGAGAAGAGGGAGAATGCCAGGAAGAAGGCATGGAGAAGGCACACGAGCAGGATGCAGAAGAAGGAAGAGGACGGAAATAGGTAACTGTTGGAGATAACACTTGAGTGCTGCCAACAGCTGCTTCCAGGTGTCACTAAGACAAACCTGCATGACAGAATGTGTAATTCTGGTTGAGACCTTGACTATGGAAGGTTGAAGCCCCCAGATCTAAGTTAATGACTATATGCAACCATAATATGCTTTTTTATTTCCAGGGAAAATCAGAATAAGTGGACGACTTATTACAATGCCCTTGTAGATGAGAACTAAATGAATTAAAACAAAAAGGCTCTGGGTGTTAATGGGCGAAACGCAACTCAAGGAACAGCTACTGAGGTGGGTCTGGATTTGTGCCTGACACTTTCCTTCCCTGGTTGTCTGGAAGGTACCTCAGAGCAAGGGAGGTAGCACGTAAGTATAAAAGCATCAGCTATCAAGAGGCACCTTTTTTGGGGTGCCACTTGAAAATTATAAAAACGAATAGTAAAGACACACGGTAATCCCTAAAGAAAGAAACTGAATCAGCAATCTTTCAGAAATATGACTGTATCATAAATCCAAATTTTATTTCTGATATTTCAGACATAAATATTATACCCATTCATAAATAAGTTTGTTTTTATTTTTCAAATAGAGGACTGAGGAAAAAATATGGAAAACCTTAAATTTTTGTAATAAAAAAAGAAAAAATGAGGCATCTTCAGTAAATGAGAGGGTACGAGGGTGACAAAAGGAGGCAGCAGAGCTGGGTGCACTTGATGGGAAGATGGCAGTGGCCTGGGTTGCTGTCTGTTCAGTGCTTCCGCCAAGCCAGTCCCAGCTCTCCCGCCAGGGAAACTGATCTCACTGATGTTTTTTGATCAGGGAAAATAAAATGGCCAAGCACATTTTATTTCACTTGTAATTTAAACCAAGGACTCATCTTAAGTTCCAGCCCTGGGAGCCCACAGTGATTTTTGAGCCCTTCTGGAAACTAGATCAACTGAAAGCTGTGACACAGAAAAACAAACACTAACTGAGGAAATACTCTTCTTCAATCTGTCTCCTCAGGCCTAGCTTCCCAACACTGCTCCCACAGATGCCCTGGGGCCTGACAGTACTGTTTCAAGTTACAGGCCATAAAGATTAACTCAAACTCCAGGGCAACGTACAGACAGCTGCTCTCCTTGCCCTTCTGTTTTTTTATGCATTGTTTTACATCAAAAGCATCTGTTGATGCATTTATATAACCTTTCTGTTCTAAAAATACAGTTGCAGTGTTTTAACTGATGAAAATTATGGTTTTACTGTTAAACCAAATCTAACAAAGGTTGACTTCAACTAGTACCAATTTTCCATATGCCCAAAACAGACAATGAACTACAATTACCTTCTTCTATTAGACAGAAACTTACTTTGAAATAAAAGATCAATTTGTAAAAACAGTTTTATTTTATAAATATATATTATATGATAAATATATAACGTGCATATTAAATTTAGCATTATGTATTAAATGATTTGGTCTAATATCCAAATTGCAAATATTAAATTTTTTGGATCCCTGTTTTTCGTTTCTAAGAAGGCGTGCCCCAGTGAGAGTATTTTGATCACCAAGGAAGAATACAACCAACAAATCACAGTCACACGGGGTAATGAAAACTGAAACAGGATGACATGATTTTCTGTGCTTAATGCTCATTTCCATAACTGCTAACAAATCAATAGGAGGAGAAACAAACTGAAGAGGTGATGAAGGAGGAAATGTCTGACACTAGATTTCTTCCCTATCATTTATTAGGTGGAAGGAAAGAACATAGCTTAGGTGGTTTTTAATAACCCAGTTTTAAAAAGAATTTCCAGAATAATCATTTAATTTTCTGAAACGAGATGTTCCATCTGGTCTTTGTTTAGAGGAGCCTCTACCAGAAAACAACATTTGCCAAAACACAAGCACAGGACTACAATCCCCCTTCCCTGTGACTTTTAATATAAAACACACATGCTGGACAACAGTCACATGGTTTCAGACTCCAGACCAAACGGGAAAAAGAGAGGAGTGGTCTGAATGCGTTGTCTTTTGAAATATCCAAATGATCTGATGATATTTAATCCTTTTCAGCACTTGCTATATTGAATGAGACAGTTGTTTTATCATAATCATAACCGGAACTGATCATGCCTGGTAATATTTCTCTTTGCTACAAGGGGATCTAGTCGAGTGAATGCTGCATGCTAATGAGTGGATGGCATAACCACGGCCACAAGTCCAGGAAGAGCACTGCACAGCGGAAGTGTCACTTAGGCCTGTGGGATCAGACCGCCCGCGTTCCACTCCTGGCTCTGTGTATATGACGTGATCTTGGGCAGGTTACCCACCCTGGCCAGGTCTTGGTTTTTGCATCTGTAATGTGTTAGGGTTGCTATGTGGGCTAAAAATGATAATCCAAATGAAGTACAAATATCTGATAAAAATGTAATACAGCTGTGTTTATTATTGTTATTCTAGTTAACAGTATTATTCCCCATGTTTTTAACCAGCAGCCAAGTGTAGTTAAAGCAGACCTGCTGCTTGTCAACTGTGGTATAGTGGTTCAGGCACCGATCTATACTCTCTCAGCTCTCTGGATTGACTAGTTCCTGAAAGAGAGCAATGAGGCGGCCCCCTAAGCAACTATTCACCTTTTACTAAAATACATTAGTGTATTACAAATTGTATTCCTCTCATCTTTTTATCTTGAAACATATAAAAAATTAAATGTATTATTCAACTAATCCAGGTTTATTGTAGAAAATAAAGATATACAAATAGAAAACAATTTTCCATAATCTCATTACCCAATGATAACACTGACCTGTTGATACCTTTCTCTAGGTAGACATACATATACCCATAAATATGTTTATTTAAAAAATATGGAGCCGTTCTAAACATAATGGACTTTAGCCCTTATTTTAAAATAATTTATCAGATCTGTATTATCATGAATGGCTCGCTACTATTCTGTGAATAGAGATATAATAATTTTTAAAAACTATAAAAATCCATCCCAAATAAATCTTTTATTTTACTTTATACCATTCCCAGTTTTACAATTCTAATGACACTAATAAATAGGCATCCATACATTCTTGCACAATCTTCTCATTTATTTTTTTTAGGAATATCTTTCTTTAGAAAGGTAGTATTTTCCCACTAGCAATGTATGAGACAGTTTATAACACTGGATATTTTCATAATATAAATTTTTGCCAATCTGATAAATGAATTATGTTCCCTTATATTTATCTGATTGCTAAATGAGGTTGACTATGTTTCATATGTTTCTTGGTTACTGGGTTTCTCCTTTTGTGAAATGCCTTTTCACGTTCTTTAGTATGATATTTTAATTAAAATGTTATTATTTAATGACTATAACTGTCTATGACGGTGGTTTTCAAAGTGTGCTCTAGGGACCCATGAGAGCTTTTCAAAGGATTCTAGAGGTTAAACTGGTTTTCAGAGGAACATTAAGACTTGATACCTTTTCCTACTCTCATTCTCTCACAAGTGTACAGACTTTTCCAGAGGCTTCATGACATGTGATAGTGCCATAGGCTTGATGCAGAAGCAGGATTTGTTATTATTTTAAAAATGAATCAATAAATACATTGTTTACATTTTTCTCAGTTCTAATTGTGAATGTGATAACTATTGACACATGTAACTCATTTAAACAAAAGCTCTTGGGAGTCCTCAATAATTTTTCAAAATGTAAGGAGTCCTGAGACCAAAAACTTTTAGAACTACTGATCTGTTACACAGGAAAAATAAAGTTGTAACAGTCTGGCATTTGATTTGGAAATTTACTGATGAGGGATATTGCTTTTGGACATATGGAGGTTTTACATTCTTATATAGAAAACTTACCAGCTTTCCCTCTTTTCTGATTTTGTGACACACTTTAAAAGACTCCCTATCTCAAGGGTATTAATAGTATTAAAATCATACAAATCCTGTGGCTAACAGATCAAGCAGCATTTCCTCAAGGAATGGTTTAATTATATTCTCAGACTAGATTAAATTTCATGGTTAAACACTCTCAGATATCCAGTACTTCACTGACATAATACTTCTCAAAATAGTAATGAAATAATTCTTTGTATATTTATATTTAGTAGTTTAATACTGGACTTTCCATGTGCACTGGGGCTGTTCTGCTCATCACCAAACCCCCAACACTTAGAAGGGCACCTTGTCCCAGCAGACGTTCAATGAATATTTGAATGAACAAATGTAAAAACACATTGGCTGGCAAATAAATTCACTTACATATTTATATTCTCTTGTGTAACACCATACTGTCTTTTTATATAATTGTGACCATGGTATTCCCTTCCTCAAATATTTATTGAGCAAAGTATGTTCTGCTATGTTCAAGGCATGTTCTAGAAGTTGTAGGTCCAGTGATGAACGGAAGAGACTACCTGACTCTCTTCCCTTTTAGCCAGTGAGACACACGTTAAACAAACTGCAGAATTACTTAGTAATTTCAGTAGCAGTAATGGGCTATGAAGGAGGTGCTCTAGGAGCACATGAAGTGGAGGGAATCTCATCTAGTCAGGAGCCAGGAAACACTTCTGGAAGACATGTTATTTCAGCTGCTCTTGGAATAATGAACAGGAGCCAAGTTAGGTGTGGGCATCAGGGGTGGTGTTTTCAACAGGGAAGAGTTTCAAACAGCAGAAACTACATTTTGCAAGAACTCTAAATGAGGTAGACGCATATCTGTGGAGGGACTCAAAGCCAGAACTAGAGGCCAGAATGACGCTCTTAAGATGAGGCTGCTGGGGCCAGAGCACAGCGGGTCTCACGAATCCTGTTCAGAATTTTGGCCTCTGTACTTGAGTAATGGGAACTCTAGATCCGTATAAAAGGCGAGATCTGATTAGATTTGCACTGAACTCTTACTGTAGGAAATAAATCTTCCTTACACGTTTTATTTTGTCAGTTCAGCCCAGAACAAAGTCCCTCATATCTAGACTAGAACAGACAGTTTTACTTTTGCACCATAAATAAAAATTCACCTAACTCACTGGCCTTTGATAGAGATTTCAAAAGAATAAAAATAAATAAGGTTATTGGAAAACACCAACTAAACAGAAGGCCCAAAGACATGTCTAATAACAGGAGCAAACAACTGCATCGTTTGCAAAGTACATGCAGTATTCATTTGGCAACAGCAGGTGGCGTAAGGTGTCACATTACTGCCTTGGGTCTCAGGAGCAATGCCACAGTTACTTAAATCTCTGCTGAGTCAGGGAGGAGTAATGTCAGCTCCCAAACAGGCTATTTATATTCATGCATCATGTGACCTGGCTCAAATGGCTCATGCCAGGCTTACTTCTTCCACTCACACAATACAATTTTCTCATTACTAAATTTGTTTTACACTTGACAAAATTCAACAGGATTTATAACATCGAAAATTTCCTTTTAGAAGTGTTTTTATAGTCTCCCTACCTCCTCCATCAACAGATGTAGTGCTCTGCAAATTTCCAGGCAAAGGGTATTTTCATTTCTCACTGAACAGAGGCCAAAGCTGCCTAACAGAGTGTATACAGAGAAATGTCTGGTAACTGTCTTTTGTCTCGGAAGATATGACTTCAATATTCTTTCCAACCTTCACACATATGATAAGGCAACAAGAGGAACACTCTCTTTTGCTTACATGTGAAATGGAGGGCTTATTAGATCTCCAAAAATTTTAACACAATAAACAAAAGAAAAAGCCCGAATGTCTAAGCTATACTTAGAAATCAGACTGTGGTTGAGTTTTTTGGTTCTCTTCTTCACTGAAGCTAGACATGGTCCTTTTACAGCCAGAGGCTATGACTGCAGAACCAGGCCTACCTACCTCCACTCCGCCTTGTTGTGCAGGAATGAGTTACACTGGTCAGGAAGGTTAGTGTCATTTGACATGGAGTCCAGAATTGCAATGATCTGCTTGAAAGATGGCCGTTTCTGAAGAAGAAAAAAAATAAATAATCACTTGTTGGGAATTAAGAAAGTGTATCTTTAAGTGAAAATCCACTAGTAGTAATAAGCTCAACTTATCATAACAAAATAAAATATGATGTAATGTCTTGACTTAGTTATTTTATAACCATCAGACCAGACAGGTTTAAGGAACTATATTCCTTATTTTCGATCAATTATTCATAATAACAGACTCAGATATCATTATTCTATCTTGTGGCCTGAGGCTGGAGTAATTACAGTTTTTCTCCAGGTAAGGAAAGTACTAATTCTCTCTTTTGGGTATGATTAAGCACTCCTAAAAGGCGACATTTAAGTCTTTTAAAAAATCTATCTGTGTGATAAAGAAGCATGGAAAAGTTGAGTCTAGGCAATAGGTAGACTAGTGTTCACTGTATAATTCTCGGAGCTTTTCCATATGTTTGAAAATTTTACAGTAAAATGTTGGGCAAAAATCAACTTACCAATCTATTAGAACTAACAAAATTTCCTAAACCAGTTGCTCAGAAAAATCCTCCAATTTTTTTTTTTTTTAAATCCTCCAATTTTAAAGCCATCATAACTTCGTTACACTCAATGTTTATTCCACGTTATATCTAGCTTTGGTGCTGGGAAATACAGAGGTACTATTTACTAGAAATTGAAAAAGCAGTGGCTAGGTGTATTTCTTTAGCTAGCAGTCACTATGCTAGTATATCTCTTTAGGTTCTAAGCCAAGGTTGAGACAAAAGGTTAAAACAAAAATGCAGAGAGATAATAAAAGGATGATGCACATTCTCTCTTCATCACGCCTCATAATTATACCATTTCGGAACAAATTACAGTTGCAGCAATTAAAACATGCATTTTAATTTAGGAGCACAAAAACAAGAAGGAACAATGTTGAGGGGGCTTGCTCTCAGGACTTGAGCATGTCTTACATTTAGAAAGGCAATTTTTCCATTTCTCAGGAATATAAAGCTGAGATATTTATTCTGAGTTCTGCCACTATTATATTCTTTTAAGAGAGAGAGTGTGTGTGTGTGTGTACCTGTGTGTATTTTTTGCTTTTATGAAGAGGGTATAAGTAGCAAAATGTCATTGATATATGTTAAACCTTCTAATAAGCCAAAAGGAAAATGCTTTAAGTAGGAAATTTGAAAAATATTCTGTTTGTCTTCTTTTGACTTTGTTTCCACTTTAATTTCTCCCACTATGTGTCAGGTTGCAAAAGGAAAAAAAAAACGCCTTAATTATTTGCACAAGAACTAGTTATATAACAAATACAAATTTTTATTTTGCATGAAAAAACAGCAGGAAGAGCTAATGAATTCTTAAAGGATAATATTTTCCCCTACATTTAATCATTCTTGAAATAATGTAAAATTCTTTGGTAACTGGATGACAAGTATCCCTAGAAAAATCATAATTTTACTATTAGAATATGCTCTCAGATGGAAATTATCAAAGCCATCATTTAAAAAGCAACAATGTAGAATTTTGTGGTAACGTTTTATGAGTATTCTGTTTACAGAATACAACATTTGGTCTAGGATCTTATGTAAGTTCCTCTGAAGGGACTTAGTCTCCTCTTAAGTAGTATGTAGGCTTTGTTTACTTAAAAGTCACAACTAGGACCATTTATTGAACATCTGCATATAGCACTGCTTTAATTGTATCTTCATTTTATAGATAAGGAGAATCAATCTCAGAAAAGTATGAAATGCCCAGCTAGTATCACACAGGAAGCAAGTCACAGAACCAGGAACCATGCACTTAAACCCTTCAAAATGTTTTATCACCTGAGAGTAAGATATTACTTCCTATCAAACTCAGGACTTTATCATTTTGTTTCTTAGTTAGAAATATCACTTTAGAACTTGAACCAATACCTCTCTTTATTTCCTTCTTTTCTTTGATAAAATGGTTTGAGCACCTGGGGTAAACCATTGGAATGACCTGAGATTTACCTAATATCAACTTTCTCTTGTATACATTTCCCCCCTCCTCATTGCAAAAGAATGTACTTTTATAGGTAAGATGAATAGTTTAATCTATGTGTTAATACATCTAAGGACTGAAAAAAAAAAAAAATTAACCATTACTCTATGTATGTGCACAGGCCTGGCACCAACTTCTAAGCCAGAGAACTAAAATGTGCTTCTCAGGAAATAAGTCTTGGTTGGCTACTTCAGTCAACCACAAATTGGGCATCTACTTACTCAATTTATATAAGGTGCTATAGGGAAGCATATATTAAGAAAACCAGCCCTATTCCCTTAGCCTGCAATCTATTTAGGAAGAAAAGATATTTAACAACAACAAAAAAAACCCAACAAACCCCCCCCCCCCCCCCCCAACAGTACAAGGTAAGGCCTTAGCCCAAACTGTGATTTAGGAAAAGGAATACTAATGATGGCCTGGCATTCCACAGAATAACCAGGGAAGCTTGATGATGAAGTAATCAGGGAGAAAAGGAACGAAGGGAGAACATGCTCAGGGAATGAAGGTATGTGGGCGGTGTCTGGAGCGGGTCAGCAAAGAGAGAACTGGGGGTGTGGGCTGCTGCTGGCTGTATAACCGCATCCAATACAGTGGCCACGTATTAACCTTACCAGAATAAAAAGTCATGAATTTAGGAAATAAAAATCAATCTAACGTTTATACTTCACATGGCTAGAACCCGAGATTCCTATGGTCCTAAAGAAGGGCCAGCTTACGACATGTTAAAGGCATGGCAACTCCACGGCCTCAACACTGGGCGTAACGTCCGTGCTGTGTGAGGTGCTTACAGTATCATTTAATTAATGCACCCTAAATGTATATTCTTAGAATTTTAATTAATATGGTACAGAGTTCCTGATTAAGAAATTCAAAACCTGCTTTGCATACTGAAATATAATTACAATTATAGAGATCTAGCTGCACTTATCTAATTCAATGCAAATAATTTCAGGTGAAATTTCTATTTAAATGTCAGAGAGGAAAACACTGACAAAATTACCGTATGTGCCACAATGGACAATTAACTGGCAGAGAAATATGAAAAGGGTGATGCCATTTTAACAGTATAAAATATGTGTTCTAGAGCAGCTTGCAAATAGCCATTTATAGTTTCTACTGGATGAGTCACAAAGTCTAGGCATCTCTCTTAATGCTTAAAAATCCCCATAGTCTGCAAAATCACACACTGAAATGACAGGGCCTAAACAGAGGCAGGACTGACCACTCAAAACCTATGCAACTGTCTCATAGCATACTAATAAAAACAGCAGCTCTCCAAAATAAAAATACGAACACAGTTAAAACAAATACGTCCAATTCTTTAATAAAAACGTACTGATACTGGACTCTAAGAAAGAGTGAAGGTCGTTTGATGAATAGGCGTGAAAGCAAAGATTAAGGCTGCTGGTTATGAGGGGAAAGGCAAAATGCTCCAGGCCATGGAGAACCAGCCCGAAACCCTTGCAAGACCCAGCTCTGGCCAGTCCAGCCACAGGAGCACGTAGCGAGGGCCTTGCAGCTCCGTGCCCCCTGGTGCCTGACGTGTGGCTGTTCTCACGTGGTGTGGAGCAATGTGCTGGGAAACTACACAGGATTCACTGGGAAGTCTGCGCTGTGCTAACCCAGTTCCCATACTCACCAACTGTGTGTGAGTTATTCCCCTGGAGAAACATGTAGGAGAGCACTGTATATGTCATCATCACGCATTCCTCCTGAGGGTCAGACTGGACTTGGGTTTAGCTTAAGGAAGAAATTCCATGCTTAAAGCTTTCTTTTTAGATCTCTATTTAAAAGTTCAGTTATATATCTATTTCCGTGAAAAACTGGACAAATGAGAATGATAAAATGTTCGTTCCTTTCTTCAGTATAATTCTCTCTCATTGTAATGTTTAATCGGTGAGAATCTTTTTTTTTTTTTAATTTCTTAACTTTTTATTATGGAAAATTCCAAACATACAGAGCAGTAGAAAGGACAATATAATGAACCTCCATTTCTTATTACTCAGCTTCAAAAATTATGATGGTAAATCTTATTTCATCTATACTGCCATCCATTTCCCTTTACTTCATTTTGAAGCAAATCCAAGATAAGCTTACCATTTTATCTATAAATATTTCTGTATGTGTGTGATAGTCTTTTAAAATCATCTTTGAAGGGAAAGGAAATGGGCCATTCATGCTCAAATGTGATAACCACATGAAAGTGTAGTTTTGGAATTTCTCCAACTCTATTGTGGTAGCCTAAAAAACATCCCTGCAACTGGACAGGAAATGCGTATCAAGGTTCTGTGACAGTGCTACCTTGCCTGGTCTTTGGTTAGAAAGGCAGGCAATACAGTGCAGTGGTGAAGAGCAGGGACCCATGGCAGCCTGCCTGGGTTCACATCCAGCCCCACCCCTTACTAGTTGTGTGGCCTTGAGCTTATTACTTAACTTCTGTGTGCCTTGATTCTTCATCTATAAAATGAAGACAACAACAGTACCTATTTCACAAAGGAATAAATGAGTTAATATACATAAAGTACTTGGAACAGTGCCTGACACAGAATGAGCACTGTTTGCTAGCCACCTTTATAACACGAAGGTGCAATAGTTATTATTAAAGATTAAAAAGAAAGGAACAAATTTCTCTTTAGTGAGTCAAGGATGCCTGTGTGCTGTAAGAAAGAGCTAATAACGAGTTTCCAGGGATCAAGATAAGCAGATGTCAACAAAAAGCCTTAGTAGTGAATACAGGGAACAGAAACTGCAGTCTAGCTTTGCTGTGTAATGGATTTTATTACCACATTTTAAAAACTCAAATCAAACAAACAAGGGAAATTTCAGAATTCTGAACAACAATAACAACAACAACAACAAAATATGTATGTACACACACACACACATACCTTGGCATCAGCTTCCCAACACTGATGTAACAGTTCAGCAAAACTTCTAGGGCAACTGCTTGGAATGGTTAATCTCTACAAAGAGAAAGTAAAAACAAAACAAAACAAAAGACAATAAAACACAAGGACTTACTCATTGAGGAAAGTAAATACTAATTGAAGAGAAATAAAGGAGTTAATTTAAGAGCATGAACAAGACATTAAATTTACATCTTCCCTTGATTAATAGATGACAGGTGAGAATTTATGTTTAGATTCATAACCTAATCTCTAAAGACACTTACACTTTTCCTCTACAGAGGAATCACAGTGGCTAGAGACTCAGGTTCCGCACAACAAATGCTTTAAGTTCAGAATCAAAGTCCAAAAGGAATGGCAGTAGGAGGGGGGCAAGTTGGAATGTAAACGCTAAATCTAAAACCACAAATCTATCACTGCTTTACAGGCAACTATGAAGTAATGCGAACAGGCTGGACAACTCAGACGCCGCCAGTTCAGCTTTGGCAGTAGATACACAACTCTGAAAACATTTTCAGTATAGACAGTCACAGAGATAATTCTGAAGAAGTGCTCATTTTCCCATTGCTAAATAAGACATTCTGAATGCATGACTCATTGTGGCTTAGGTGTGGTCAAACCCATAAACTGTAGGACCTGTTACAACAAAGATTACGAGGTGAACGTCAGTCCTACTCTAACATTCTAGAGTAGTGGCTCTGAGGCTGTTTAGAAATCTACAGAGGCATTGTTGTTTGTTTTAAAGACGGGAGGGCTGCATGTGGAGCAGGTCAAGGATGCCATCCTTCAATATGCTGTGAAGTCCGACATGGTTAAGAACACTTGCATTCCATCAGTCTTCCAAGGCCTCATGTGTATTCATAGAAGTAAAACAAGTCCACAGTGATGCTGACAAGTTTCTGAGCCTAGAATCTCTCACTTACAAATAAATGGCAAGTATTTTCTGAACAGTTTTTAAATGCACTGAACTTTCTAAGAATGCAACTACCAAATACAATAAATGAAGGGCAGACTGGTTTTTGCATTATTCATAACTTAACCTAAATTTTTTGGAAAATGTCAGCATTGTTCATGGTACTGGAGTCACTAACTCAACTCTGCTCTGCATTTGCAGCTGCTGAAGTCTATTTCTCCATAGCTTTAAGCATCAAAACCTGCTTCACGATCTCTTCTATCTACTGTGCTCGTGCCTGAGCGTCTCCACATTGCAATCCACAGTTTGTTAATTTCCTCTTTATAGTACAGTTAGGACATTATATTGACATAAAAGATAACATGTAGGTAGGTTGTATTACCTCTGACTTTCATTTCAGGCAAGTAGAAGGGGCATTAACACAGCAGTTATAGAAAGAGCACTACTGATGGAGCTGAGAACTACTGTGCGAAGTACTGAGATTTATTCTGCAGTATTGTTTGCCAAAGAAGTTTTGCAAATAAAAAACTTAAAACTGAACTTAGTTGGACTTGGGAGAGGCTATGTGTAAAACTAGAAAAATAGTTGCGTTGGCAAGAAAACAATCTATATTTGGAATTACAGATAACCTTAAAATCAAAATAAAACAAAGTGAAAAAAAAAATATTAAAACCAAACAACCCACTCCAAGTTAGAGGCTATGCTAAGCATTTTTTAACTTCTAGCCTTGTGATTTTGTAAAATAGAGCACGATGTTTTAATAATAAACTGTATTATTATTTTACTGTAATGTGAACTGGAAACCTTTCGATGAAGGTCAAAAGGAAAACCAGATATTTAAAAAAAAAAAAAAAAAGATGGTTGGCAGTGGCAACTAATAAAAACAGACAGTAACTGTAATTATGCAACTGAACGTACCCCATGTGTAACGAAAAATAATTTTTCATAAAGGGTGACATTTTCTACACAATTTTATTCTCAGTGTTTTTTCCAAGAACTAAAATGTGAACTGGATGGATATGGATGTTCATCATTTCTATCATCTTTTCTCACTGACAAACTTTTTAGATATCAGATCTATGACATTATATACAAGGAGATATAAGTATTTTAAATTATCTGACATGGTCAAATATCAGTTAAATCTAGACTCAGACACTTTATGTAAGGGATTATTTTGGTACATTAAAAAGTACTTTAAAATAAAATTCAAAATATTTAAGTCCTGATTAGATAACTGTGGGTACTCTGAATGCATTAAAACATTTTGAAATAATCAGATATTAGCACCAGGTTTGCAATACTACTTAAAACTTAAATATTCAAAAATAAAAACAGTTTCAAATTTAAAATTAAAATATTTCCCAACTACAAAATTAGGCATGACATTTAAGATCATATTCTTTTATGCACCATTTTCTATGCAAGATGCAAAAATTATTTTTTAAGACAAGTTTATTATCTTTTTCTAAAGTACAGTCAAAAACAATGAATTAATAAGTTTTTTGAGGATTTCTATGTTAATCAATAGTTTGCTACTTAGAACAAAACATATTTTACATAAGAACCTAAGTATTTATAAACATAAAAACTATGCTGCCAGGGCCGGCCTGGTGGCTCAGGCGGTTAGAGCTCCATGCTCCTAACTCCAAAGGCTGCTGGTTCGATTCCCACATGGGCCACTGGGCTCTCAACCACAAGGTTGTTGGTTCAACTCCTCGAGTCCCGCAAGGGAGGTGGGCAGCACCCCCTGCAACTAAGATTGAACATGGCACCTTAAGCTGAGCTTCCTCCCGGATGGCTCAGTTGGTTGGAGCACAGGCTCTCAACCACAAGGTTGCCAATTCAATTCCTCGAGTCCCGCAAGGGATGGTGGGCAGCGCCCCCTGCAACTAACATTGAACATGGCACCTTGAGCTGAGCTGCTGCCGAGCTCCCGGATGGCTCAGTTGGTTGGAGCGCGTCCTCTCAACACAAGGTTGCCGGTTCTACTCCCGTAAGGGATGGTGGGCTGTGCCCCCTGCAACTAGCAGTGGCAACTGGACCTGGAGCTGAGCTGCGCCCTCCACAACTAAGACTGAAAGGACAACAACTTGAAGCTGAACGGCACCCTTCACAACTAAGATTGAAAGGACAGCAACTTGACTTGGAAAAAAGGCGTGGAAGTACACGCTGTTCCTCAATAAAGTCCTGTTCCCCTTTTTAAAAAACAAAAAAACAAAAAACTATGCTGTCAGAACATTCTGAATGACCACTAACTGAGATTTCTGACAATTACAAAGGCAAATATACGTATCTGTTATATTTTTAAAATTTATTAGTAACGACCTCTAAATTCCATGCCTTCTCTAAGGGTTCATTGCTTGCTTTGTAAAGTTTAACGGTGCTTTATGGATCTACCTAGTTTTAATAGGATTTAATATGAGGAAAAATTATTGTTTCAAGACCTTATTTCATTATTAAGGGTTTAGAAGCAGAAACCTTTAGATACGATTTTTAGAATATATTGATCTTCCTATAGATGCAAAAATCAATCTTAAAAGTGAAACTGAATAAGGTCCATACTCTAGTTAAGAGTAATGTACCAGTACAGCATAGGGAATATAGTCAATAATATTATAATAATTATGTGTGTTGCCATGTGGGTACTAGACTTATGGGGGGGGAGAAATCACTTCGCAAGTTAAATAAATGTCTAACCACTATGCTGTACCCCTGCAACTAATACAACATTGAATGTCTACTGTAATTGAAAAAAAGTTTTTAATTAAAACTAAGTAATGTATCAATGCCAATTTCTAGATTTTGATGTTATATACCTATATGTCACTAGCAGGGGAAGGTGAGTGAAGGGTACACAGAATTCTTTGTAATATTTTTGCAACTTGTGAGTTTTTAATTATTTCAGAATAAAATGCTAAAAAGTAAAGGTAACCCTAATATTTGGCTATAGGTACTAATTCAC
This sequence comes from Rhinolophus sinicus, assembly GCF_057876585.1. Classification (NCBI taxonomy): domain Eukaryota; kingdom Metazoa; phylum Chordata; class Mammalia; order Chiroptera; family Rhinolophidae; genus Rhinolophus; species Rhinolophus sinicus. Next base: position 161,782,401 of record NC_142517.1, on the reverse strand, counting down.
ATTTGAAATGTCTCCCTGAAAGTTTAAACACATCGATTTTTGTTTAAATGAGGCCTGTTTAAAAAAAAAAATACAGCTTTCTCTTTTCAACTGAATAACCCAAAGTATTCCAAAGCAAAAATAAATAAAATAATTAAAAGTTAAGGTGATTTTGTAAATTATATTTAACTCAAATTCTCAATTTTATTATGAAATGAAATAAATCCTTGGGAATTATTTTAATGCTATGTCAACAGAATTTCTTCTTGTAATAAGTGTCTCCACTTAAGAGGTGAAACTAAGACACCTTCTTGAATGACGACAATGGAAACTACATATAAACTTAATGTCCCTATTTTTGACAAATAAATATTGTGCAGAATGAAAATAGACAGATAAATATCCTTGTAACCCCAATTTTCCTTAAATTCATTAGGAAGTTGAGAAAACTTATTTCACCATATGGGTTTCTTTCAACTTATATGTAATAAATACAGTAAAGGAGGTATTTGAGTAGTCTCCATCAGTTATCAGCTGACATCATGGATAAGACAGTGCACTCTACTTTAGGGGACCCCTGGGGAGAAAGGGGGAGATCATGTACTTGTTGAGGAGGTTCTGAAGGTTAGTTATGGATGATTCCCAACCCGCAAGTCAACTATCCAAAGGCAGCTTCTAAATTCCTTTTTTTCTTCAGCTTAAAAATTCATTGATGGATATGCCAATGTTTTGAAAGGGCTTTAGGTTCATACTTATTTTGCCATCCTTTCGATGAAATATTATTTTAAAATATTAATTATTCTCTCTTATACATATTTGAAGGGTCCAGTGAGCTTTAAAAAAAGCTTTCTTCTAGTTTATTTTGAAATGATGTAGAGTGCTCTGCTCCAAAGTCAACAGAAGGTCAATAATTTTGTTCGCTCTTATTTATAAACCCAGAACCAAATATCTAATCATCTCACTGGCAAAAGAAAAACAACAACCCCCAAACAGAACAGAAACGAGTGGGTTCTCATATCAGGAAAACATCAGTTATCCTGTGTGTGAGGTCTGATTTAATAATACACCAGGAATTACTATCACATTTAATTAAAACAGAGCAGCTCCTGTGAAACAATGAGCAGACACATTCTTGAATATAACTCCTTTTCATTTTTCATAAATTGGCAGCTCTCCCCTCTTAAGTTTGGCTATCATGAACATTTCATCCATTCTCAATGGCTCAGGAGGACAAATTAATAAGGTAATTCTGGATTCTGTGATCTAAAATATGGAGACTTGGTTTTTCTTAGCCAATAGCAGCTTTTTGATTTAAATTTAGTTTGTTCCAGCACTCACATGGGGAGCAGATCAATCTAATTCTTTTAAAGCATTAAAAAATAACTCTCTCTCTATATTCACCTTTTGCAAATTATTTTATCCTCAGGTTGCACTCTTACCCTTTGTGGAGGGCAGAGACAAGGTTTGGAAATGAAGAAGTTTTGTGAAATAAAGTTGTTTTGCATTGCAAAGACAACTGCATGCTTCCATTACATGATCTAAGTTCTCATAATACCTTGATATTGGATGCTTCATCCTTATGCTGAAAATTTCCATGACTGTGCGTTTCAGTCACAATTTTAAACCTTTCAAAATGTAGTTGCTCTCTTTGATATGAATGTACCATGTTCTCTGATGTAGGCTCATAGGTCCAACTAACTGAAAGCCTCAATTTGTGGGAAGAAGAAAAGCGAAGCTGGGGACACAGCACAAACGGTGTTTACGCCACTGAAGTTCTTTTGAAATGGAAAGGCTCTGCATGAAGAAGCGAACAGTTATGCCACTGCCTCGCCAATTCCAGTGAGGAGCTCATCTTCAATGTAGTGTTCAACGTAGGTGGCAAAACTGTAATTTTTCCCTTTTTTGAAACTATTTTTTCTTCTTTTATTTTTGAAATTCTCATCTAAGCGACAGTTTCTTGTACTATAGTGACTCCTGCTGGGAGAGGTAAGTTGAAGTAGCTGAAGGTCTCTTACAGATATATCAACTCCCGGCCAGTAAAAAGATGTCCTAAACGCAGGAGATGGAGTTAAACTGTTCCCCTACCTTAGACGCAATGGCTTCTTTCATCACTAAGAACAAACCCCTAGGTTTTACAATTGAGACTGAGAAACTAGTACAGTACTTGTACAATTTTTGATCTACAGCATCACGACGTGAAGCTGCAACAATTAGATGTAAAGGGTCCATTCATGAGGAATAACATCACTTTGACCCTTTGTGTTAGCTCCTACTGCTAATCTTTCCATAAGCGTGAACTTACTTTCAATTTGAAGAAGATGAAAAAGTCTTTTGCAAAACCCCAATACTGTTTTCTGATCTATGTACCTGAATGGAGAATCGTAGTCTTACCTCGTTTTTTTCCACTACAAGCCAAGCTACTTGTAATCCTTCCAAACCTTTAAAGGGGACCTCCCTTGTTAGCATCTCCCAGAGAACCTGGAACAAAAAGAAAATGGAATTTTTATTCTTGTACTTTATATTTTTGGCATATTACTGAAACTTTATCTAACATTAAACTGTAGCCAATTACCAGATACAACCAACCCCATCTGTAGAAACTTAAGCAAAACGTATATATTCATGCATAGGACTCCTTCCATATATCATATACTTTTTTTTTAAGTAAAAAATTCTGGTTTAGAAATTAGACCATCTAGAGCCAGACTTAAAATTTTATGAAACCAATGGGCTTAAGTGATTTTAACTTTATCTTGTAAGTTATTAGAATTCTCACGTATTCCCGTAAGTCAGATTTTATATTTTATTAGTCAAAACTCTTTCCACCTTCTATCTCTGATAAAATTTCTTCATAATAACAGGGAATTCAACCATATTTTTAAAGGGTTAATAATGGTCTTATCATAAAAAAAAAAATCAAGCGCCAAATTTAAATCACTGGCTAAACCACTTACCCCATATGGTAGGTACTTGCAAAATTATAACATTTAGATTTTGTGTTTTAGAGAACTCTCTCAAAATGAGTCAGTCTAAGGGATTAATTTTCATCCACCTATATACAAAATAATTTATTATACTGGATTCTAAGATGTAGTAAGCACTTTATGTACATATATAAGGCTGAGTGTGTGTGAGTGTGTGTGTGTGAAAGACAGAAAACGAGAAAGAACGAGAGAGAGAGAGAGAGAGAGAGAGAGAAATTTATGTATGAGTTCATCTCTCTGCAACCCTTGAGGTCAGTATGATTAATAAATCTGCACCTGAGGATCCAAAGAAAGTAAACTGATTCTGGGAAGGCTGAAAACAGCCAATGATTTTGGTTTCTCTTTAAATACTTAATAACAGAGATTCTTACACTCACTTTCTCTATTTATGCAAATAAGCATCTAAATTTGAGTCTATCAATACTTAGTGAAATGCAAAAACAATTATGATTTTATCAATAATCATAACAACCACTATCATTTATTGGTTATGTTCCAGGTACTCTGTTAAAGCCTTTGCATATGTTATCATGGTTAATATCAATCCCACTGGGTAGATATTATCTTTATTTTATTGATGAGGAAACTAAGGCTTAAGGAAAACAAGGGCACTCAGTTATCAAGTGGCAGAGCTAGAATATGAGCTGGCTGTCTCCCCCTGAAGGTCAAGCTCTTAACCCCAGGCAGCTCTACAGAAGGAAAAGCTGGAAGTACAAGAGAGAATGTGACAAGCCACATTTTAGGTATGGAGCCATGGCCGAAGCAATGAATTCAGCAGTTTTAATTTAGAGTTCTCTTGTTCTAAAAGCAAAAAACGATTTCTAAATAAGAATGCCAACTGAGGACATACACTCTATTCAAGCAAATCCTATAACCTGTAACTCTCTATCCACTATTTCCTGGGTCAGTGCTCAGTCTCTTTCGAGCCGTAACATGGTCAGTGAATTCTGGTTAATTAGCAGGAAAATCATGGAAATTGGCAGATGCTGCTCAAGCGGGAGAAAAAAAACCCACTGAAGCCTCTTTGGGCTTTTAATCAAGTATATAAGGTACTTCTTTCCAAGAGCTACTGAATAATTCTATTTGAGTCACAGAAGTGATTAGGAAAAGGTACCGGGCATCCCAGAAGGGGAGGATTCTAGCGAACACCATGAGTAAAGGAGGAATGAGAACAGGTAGGCAATCACACCTGACACACGGCCTGCTCAGGAAAGTGGGGAGGGCGGCAGGGAGAGGCTGAGCAGGAAATGAAGCCCCTCAATTTGTTGCAATTACCACTCCCCTGGTTGGGGTTGGGGAGGGGAAGGGATATAAAGAAGAAGTAAATTAATGGGTTTGGCATACCTAAGGAGAAGGGGAATAGCAAATCAGCATCACGTAAATCAAACGCACCAGACTCCTAGCCGGTCGGAAGAGCAGCCTTGCACCCCCTCCTTTCAGAGTTTGGCCGCAGGCACAATATATTGCGCACGCCCACACACTAAGACTGACCCCTGGATTTTTTGTGAGGTGAAATACAAAACCAAGAGCTCAGGGAATAACACCAGAGAAAGATTTATGTCATTCTTTATTCCAAAATATTCAGTTGGAAAATGTCCAAAATCGAATAAGGTCCTAGTTATATTTCTCTAAGAGTTCTAACTCTGGAAAAGTCAGACAGTTTCATTTTACTCCCTCTCTGTGTCTCTAAAGAGCTACTACAGCCGAGGGAGCCACTTGATGGATGTAAAACGGCCGCGGATGGCGTCACTAGTAGCTGCTGGGTTCTGAGGCCCAAATGAGGTCTTTAGTTTAATTCCAGTATCAGCCCATCTCATGGTTTCCTATTATTAATTCATAACGTTCAGGAATGTATCAAAAAGTAGATGGTATGAGGTGGGACAACAGCTTTTTCTAAACACAATGACATTTGGCGCAAAAAAGTAACCTTGTTAAGGAAGTCACTTGGAGGTCTAAAAATAAACTATGCCCGAAAATATCAAGTTATGGGGCTGCAGGTCAAACATTGTGATCTTTCAACCTTAAAAATATTTTCCAATTCATTTTATATTGAGGCACCCTTACGTTTAAACTGCTCACAAGGACATGTTCTCTTTTCAGTTTACAGAAGAGACATGTCCTTGGACAAGGTTCTGTACTTTTCCTGCCTTTTCTTTTACAAACAATGGGAAGCCATTACCTGAGCTGGGCCTGTTCTGGAACAGGGCTCGCAGACAAGTAAGGCAGTAATGTTCTCTCTCAACTCTATTTTCAAACCTGGTTTTGGCTGAGAAGCTTCCAAGGAGGTAATCCTTCCTGCGTTGGCATTAGGAGAGCTTTGTATTTAAAGAGTTGGCGAGGCCTTGTGTTTTCAGAAGGCTTATTCTTTCAATGACTTCTGCTTTGAAGTCTTTTTTTCTTTTCTTTTGTGGGTAACATACTAAACACTCCCCTGGTTTGGTCCTTCAAGAGAAGTCACCATAAGGGGGAAGAAAAACTTCTTGTCTTACAAAACAGAGAAAAACAATTGTCATCCTAACAAAGTTTACCAGCTTAGAAGGAAGAATTGTAAAAAGCAATTCTTTGCAGCACATTTATTTTAAGGCTGTATAAGGCTGGTTAGTTTTGCCATGTGTGAAGAACCAACACAGGATTAGCAAGCTGGGGAGGGCTCGGGACTTTGATAATATTAGGGAGTAAATTCTTACAGCGAATCTGAAAAAAGAAAAACAAGAAAAAGAAAAAATATATTGAGTTTTTGATGGGTTTCCAAAAACAACAATTTTTTTAATGGTCTCCTTCATTTGTATGTGACTGCGATGTGTGTGGGGGCTCGATGCACAGAATAGAGTTTTAACAAACTATGGGATGATTTATGCAAAGCGATGCTCCTAATGACAAATGAATTCTGGCTACTCACCTATTTTTGAAAGGACATCAAAAATTCTAAATAACCACATACTTTCCTAGCTAGGTATGATTTTCAAAGTTTACGGACTACAGTCTTCTAAAACTCACACGGCCCCTACCTTAACAACTGTTCTCACCTGCTCTTTTAGTAATACCCACTCTGAACATGCAATACTTTCTTCATTTTTTTTTTAAATTGTGATTGTTTAAACAAAAAGACTCTGGAAAGTATGAGTTTTCACTTTTTCTTTCACTGATGGTGTTTATCTAGAACAGAATGGGAATGGGTCAGAATTGAAATAAAATCCTGAATTCTCAGTTATAATTAAATTAGCATATATGTACTTTTCTGAATGGAATTCTGCTGACACAGCTATGCATTCTGGGTAAGTAGCATTCTAGGTAAACCTCTCTTTTCAATAATGCAATAAATAGTAGAAGCTGTTTTAAAACAGATTCACTGAAAAGGCATTTTTGTTTTCACCAGTTAAAAGAAAACTCTAACATGAATGTAAAATTGATATTCAAAAGCACGTGACTAGAACAACCAGGTTTGGGACAGCAACGTCTGGTGTGAAAATACAGAGCGACATTGGAAACGTTCAGTGTGACTGGCTGTAAAGTCTGCTGGCGTAAGTTAAATTACTTGACAGAATGATTTGTTATGCATTTGTTAAATCCCTCAGCACAAAACAAAGGTAGGGTCAGTAAACAATTAGAAACCCTAATTCGCAAAGAAAAATGTTCAGGCCCATCTACTGAAAAGCAGTGCAGTCATTTGAAGGAAAGCTTTTTAACAAGATAAACAGAACATTTGCAGCCTCAGAAAGGTTGATTCAAACTGTGTTTTAACATGGCGGGGGGGGGGGCGGGGGGGCGGGTCAATGTGGAATGAGTGAAAGGGATTTTTAAAAGATATAGGGAAAAAATCCTAAGCTCCACAAATACAAGTCACCTCTTAACATCTTTTATGGTTGACATGTGTGAAAAGGAATTTGCTCTTGGTTACTGGAACTAAGATTCTACTTAAGGAAAAGCAGGTAGGTGCATTTCACACCGAAGTCCCTGGCAACTGGAACTGTTTAGAAGACAGCAGTGTGAAGTTTGTTTTCATAAATGAAATAATACTGAAACTGCAAGTTCACTCTCTACATAATTCATAGTCATGTCTGAGATTGGGAAATTCTAAGACTTGGGCAGAATTTTAAAAGTAAAAGCACTGTACGAGAACTTGTGGAGTGCTAAAATGAACCTCAAGTGTCTTCTAATTCATATACATATGCAAAATAATGAAAAAACATAACCATCTAAATATGTTTATATATATTTATGTACACATGCAGGTGAGAGGAATGAGAACGGTGGTCTCTTGTAGAATTACTGTGATTCTTCAGCCATGCTGCTTATCTTCCAAACCCGCTTATTCCACAGAGGGGTCTGCAAACCATGGCTTGCTGCAGGATGCGAAGTGGTTTTAGCATATTTAAAGGGTTGGAAAAAAATGCAGCACAGACTATAAGTGGCCCTCAAAGTCTGAAATATTTACTATCTGGATCTTTGTTGAAAAAGTTTGATGGCGCCTGCTCCACGGGATAAAAGGAGACACTGGTCCCAACGGGCCGGCAAAGTCAAATTTAAATGACCTTAAGTTGATGTCTATCACGGTGCCTGACACAGTAAATAGATTTTTGCTTACCAATGAAGAAACGTAATTTCATAAGAGGAAATAATATCAAAAAAGTCTTAAATTGCAAATTCCCCTGTTTAGACTCCCTAAGCAGATGATTTGTAGGATGGTCAGACCGTAGTAACTTTTTTTTTTATTAGCTTCAGGTGTACAAAACAATGTAATAGTTAGACATTTCACACCTCACAAAGTGATAACTCCCCTTCCCCAATCTATTGCCCCTCTGGCTTCGTATATATCTATTATAATTCCACTATACTGTACTCCATATCCTGTGACTATATATATGTTAATTTATAGTTGACATTCAATATTATTCAGCTTCAGCTTCAGGTGTACAGCGCAGTGATCAGGCATCTACATCATCCCTGAGGTGGTCTCCCTAATAAGACAAGTGAGCATCTGGCCCCTTACAAAATCTTTACAATGTTATTGATTGTATTCCCCAAACTGTCTTTCATATCCCCATAGCAGGACTGTAGTTACGAATTTATGTTTTCTAATTCCTTCCCCTTCTCCCTCATCTCTACCCCTTCCCATCCCTCTATGGCTCTGAGACTATTTCTGTTTACTTTGTTCATTTATTCAGTTCTTTAGATTCCACACATAAATGAGATCATATGGTATTTGTCTTTCTCCGACTGACTTATTTCACTTAGCGTAATGAGAATGTAGTAAATTTTGACATAGTGGACCAGTTTTAGATCTAGTCTCTTTATGGAATTATAGTCCCACCCCACCCTTCTTTCAATGAGAATTATTTGATCACTGTCTATAATAGTTTATAGCCTTCATTCTTAGAAACACACAGAATTAAGAGAAATTAGATATGTAGCCTAATGCTACTGTCTTCCAACTCTAAAATTCCAGCCCTTTGCCCAAAATAATGTATTTCATTCTTGAAATGATTTTTTCCAATCGCCAACAAAACTGAGCTCTATTATATTAAGTTAATTTGGATACATAACATGTATTATGATTTAGAAAAAGCTAGCCAATTGAAAAAAGCCTAAAACTTACATAAATACCTAGAGACTGATGAACTCTAAAGTAAAAGGAACGGGTTTGACAATGCCGGTTGCCTCTTGTGCCATCAGATGTCACCCTCAGTTGAAAACACAGCTCAGGAAGAAGAGGCATGTTGATTTGGGCCAAAATTAGTCTGCTTCTTTTCTCATTATGAAAACATCCTTTTAAGAAGTAATAGTTTAAATTGAGAAGGCAGTATAATTGGGAGATGAGAAGTGAAGACAGGGAGTTCCAAATACTGTTTTGGTCTTTTTAAAGGATAGACAGCATTTTTAGAGATAAAAATTTACCCTCAAAAATGGGCAACAAATGAATTTCTTCTACCATCAAAGAACTGCCCTGCCCATCTTCCCCTCCCACCTCACCTGCTTCCCCTATTTCCCCCTTCTTTCTTTCTGCTAATTCAGATATAAGTTATTCCTCAAGAATGATCCATCTCAAAACTCCCGAAGTGTTTGCTCCTTCACTGATTCTCAGTCCTGGAGGACGGGTTCTCAAGGACTAGTTCCATTATTCTATTCCTGGAACTATGTTGCTCGGTTGTTATTCTTATATGATATTTTAGATTCATGTTTACTACTTTATAAGATTTGCAGCAGACATGGGCCAGACCATGTGCTAAAGGCTAAGTACACTTTCTTCTGTACTTTCCAGAAACTCACTAATCAGTTTAATAGTTGACACTCAAAAATTTCCTGTTAACGGACTCATTTGGCAGATCTATTGGTGGTTTGTGAGAAGCTCGTTACAGTGAAGTCCTATTCCAAATGATCCACATTTCTACTGATTTACAGAGATATTCTACAGTCGTATGTCTTCCCAGGAAAGCACTCTTCATCGGATGGCATCAGGCCCAACACCAGTTTAGGTCCCATCTAATTTGCTTCTTAGAAGTGGCATTTGTTTCTTCTCACATAGGACAAAAGAACTCAGATTCATTAAAGTGATCAAGTAAGCAGTCTAGTAATTGCACAGTGTTCTCTCTGCTGTCACTGCTCCAGGCATTCTACCAGAATGCTGCATCCCACTTCTGCAGGTTGTTTGCTTTCTGTATTTCCTTTAGCAACCCAAAATGAGAAATGAACTTACCACACCATAGGAATATGTGTCACAAGTTTCAGACACAGGGAGACTTTGGATAACTTCTGGAGCCATCCATGGGAAAGTTCCAACCAAGGACATGTGTGTTGTATGGTTATGGAACCGAGAGGCACCAAAATCACAGATCTGAAAAATGAGAAACAAGTATCAACTTTCTACTTATTGACTAATAAAAAACACAGTCACAAAATCTTATGTCTGAAATCAACAGATTTTTTTTTTAAAGAAAAGAAATAGTCTTACCTTCAATACGCCATCAATAGTTATAACAACTAAAAAAAAATAAAACAAATTATGATAATCATTAATTTGAGTTATACTGAAAAAAATCATAAACTTCTATTTCTATCTCTCATTGGCATTACGAAAGGTAAAACCAAAGTTGTTACTACATTGAAGATTTTGAAAAAAGGAGCTGACATTAAAACAAAACAAAAAGAAACTAATTCCATGAGGTTCTGATTAAAAAGGCTTTCAAACAGCTATATACGATGTCAGAGGGGTAGTAGCTTGGGGGTGGGGGGTTATCACTTTGTGAGGGGTGTAAATGTCCGACCATTATGTTGCTTTGTACACCTGAAACTAAACAAAAACAAAAACAACAACAAAAAAGAAAGTGGCACAATAGCCAAAGATGGCAAAAAAAAAAAAAAAAAAAAAAAAGGCTTTCAAGACATTTGCTTAAATCAAATGCAGCACTATCCAGTAAAAAAGCATAGATTAGTACTAGTCAGGAGAACCAAATTTTTACCTGGGTTCTACCATTAGACTGCCAACCCCATACTGAGGACGTCATCAGCATTATTATTTCATGGTTTTCCCTCCCAATTGAAGAGGAATTTTTTTGAAGTCAGGGACAATATTGATTCATTCATTCATTCGCACACTCATTTATTTAACAGATATTTGCTGAGCACCTACTACGGGTGAGGCTGTGCCATACATTCTATGTTCTGGAAGAGAACGGGGAAGACTGGGGTTGTTTCTGCTCTCATGGAGTGTACAGTCTAACAGGCAAGACAATAAAACACATCTCTAAGTAAGTGGGATAAGTTCCATGATGAGAGCCATGGAGACTGCCATGGAACTAAAAAGCAGGGACATCTAAGTCTAAAGTGGTCAGAGGAAGCTTCTCAGAAGGAATGGGGCTTAGATTAAGACCTGAAGAACAAACTGGGAGGAACGAGAAATTGGAGAACTGTGGGAGAAAAAGTTTTCTAGGCCGAAGAAAGAGCCTTGCAAAAAGGTCAGCAGAGGAAAAGGCACGCAATTTTGGAAGACAGGGGCCAGGTCCCGAAGAGCCTCTGTGAGAAATGGAATGCCAGTGAATGACTGTTAGTGAAGAAATGCATGGACAGACGAGCAAGGGGAGAGTCTATTAGAGAAGAACAGAACTGGAGGAAGGAGACCATTGTCTGAGCCTATTGTTGCAGTCCAAGGGAGATGAGGTGCCTATGGTAAGGCAGCGGCAAAGGGCGGGAGAGAAAGGGACCAAGTCAAGAAATACTTAGGAGGCAGAATCGACTGCACTTGAATAGCTGGATATGGGGAAGAAGGAGGATGCAGGGATGAAATCCAATAAGGAGGCAATACAGCATCCTGCTTAGGAGCTCTGGAATCAACCTGGAGTTTCTTTTTATGTAATTTCTGGTGTAGGCAATTGGTATTGCCACTCCTTGAGAAAGAGAACATAGGAATAATTTTTTAGGGGGTAAAGAGAAGATGAAAAGATCAATTTGGACACACAGTACTATGTGGCCATGTCCAATAAGCAGACAGATAGTTTTGAAGTTGAGAACTGTTTGGGAGGGTTAATATGTAGATGGGGCTTTTATGGGAGAGGGAACATAAGAGCTTAAGAGGAGGACAAGGGCCCCAAAAGAACTGTTTCTGGCATTTCTCTTGTGAGTCACACACTGCCTTGAACACGGTTGATGATCAGTACTTTTTATTAATGACTTTAGTAAGTCGGGAAGATAATCTCTGCGTGATCTAATATACATTTAAAGTAACCTAAGGGTAAATGTGATACGATGTATAAGCTATAGACTTTTTCAAATAAAAATATAAATACTGTTAATACTATATTCAGTTATTTTACAAATACCTCCACTACTTTTTTCTCCTTATAAGATTAACAAGTGCTCATTTAAAAAAATCTAAGATTATAAAAATATATAACATGGAAAATAAGAGTCTTATTTTTTCTTCTCCTAGAAAAAAAAAAAAAAACCTGCTAAAATTTAGGTCTATAGTGTTTCAGTGTCTATGTGTTCTCCCATAAGTAACTACACAAATTACAATTTTTAAAAATGGGGACAGTCTTCACTGTCATTTAGTTTTCATAATGACAGCATGGATATACCCGTAATTTAATCATTCTCCCATAGAGAAATATTTAGGAAATACTGATAAAGCAGATTAAAAGCACAGAAGTCAAATAACTTGGTTAGATTGAAATTCTGAGCATGAACTGAAAATGTACAAAGTCATAAAACTCTGATAAACTTCCTACTAGATTCTAGATTATTTTCTAATGATTTCCTGTGAGCCAACTATATATCACATCAAGCATTTAGCTCCAGGAGGCTTATGTCTAAGAAGAGCCAACGGACAAGTGATGACCTAGAAAAAGGACAGAACAATCAGTCAACGCCAACTGGCAAGGTCAAGCTGGTGATCCAGCCTGGACCACTGATGAACGGCGGCTGCCAACAACTTTCCTTTCTCCACCCCAACAAACCTCACAGTCTTGGAATATGAGCAAGGGCAGCCGGTCAGTTCCCTGCTCCTCTTCCTTCACTTACCTGACTCCCTGTTCTAAAGATCCTGCTCCTAGCATATAACCATTTTAACTGCAGTGATTTAAAGATTTTCTAAAAAGAAACAGTTCTCCTCACTTAGAGGAATCAATTAGAAAACACGTAAATAATTAAGTTAATGCATGCAACTGAATTGATAGCCAGATTTTTTTTTTTTTTAAGTAGCAAATTCTGATGTTTACTTCAGCTAGTGCTGGCTATTGAAATAACCCTACTGCCTTTCTCTGTTAACTTTCAAGTGATGTCATGGAAGAAGTATTCTGTTACCACTCCTACTTGAAGGGAATCCTGCAAGTCATTTTAAAATGCTCTCTCTCCAAATTAATAATACAGGTTCATAAACAAACTTTCGAAAGTTACAGAAGAGAGGAAAAAAACAAAAGCTTTAATTTCCAAACTCTTAAATGTGCTGATCATTTTCGGGCACTACTCCAGGTAATAGGACTGCCATAAAAAATTCACACCAAATAACTCAGAAGTAACAAGAGCAAAACTCGAAACTCTTAGTACAGAGAACCATCTAAAAATAGGAGACTAGAAATACATGACCATGTGCTTTGATCCAGTAATACCTCTTTCAGAAAATTATTCTAAAGACATAATTGAAGATGTGTTAAAAAACTTTGCTGAGAAGTACTGAGCTCAACATTTTTTATCACAGAAAAAAATGTAAACAACTCAATGTCCACTCTCTGTGCTATTCATACAGTGGAATACTATGCAGCCTCTTGAAATAATATGGAGAATTTTGGTATTTCTTAACAGTGAAAAGACTTTCATGGTATCACTGGTGAGTCAAAACAGGTTACAAGAGATATGAAAAACATGATCCTTATTTCTATACACAGGTGCATGTGTTTTGTAATAAAATGGGTAAAATAAAAACATATGATTACTTTACCGTTTCTTGATTTTAGATCTCTGTGAATCACCTTGACTGGAGCCTCCATGTGTAAATAATGCATTCCTTTTTATACAAGAAGAAAGAAAGGCCTATTAATATCATTTTTCAACTGTATTAGTATTATCTTTCTATTTTAAACATCAGTATTATCTTTCATATTTTTGCAAAGGATTCAATAGCAGAAACTAAATTCATGTGTTCTGTTTTTACATGATTGGTAAAACAGAAACAAGCTATGTCTACCTTAGGAAAATTTATATGCTAAAGAAATTATATGCTTTAATCTCTTAGAAGTTGGAATTTGATTGTGGGTAAAGCTAGCTTCTTACAATACCCAATAAGAAAACTTTAATTTTCTGGAATCTGGAACCTACAACAAGAAGGAGGGCTCCAGTGACTAAGGTATTCCACTCCCAACTGCCTACTAAGTCAGTAAATGCTGACCAAGGTTTTCAGTTTTCATTAGGATGTCTACAGCTTGGTTTACTTTCTCAGTGCTCATTCCAATAAGCCCCTGGGAGTGGGGGTGGGGTGGGGGGTGGGAAGAACTAGCTGGACTCATTAGTTGTGGTTCGTAAAGGATTTTATGATCCTCAGATACAAAAATATATAGAAGTTAGAAAATATTTTATTCTTTTTACAAGGATAAATCTTTGAGATAGTCTATATTGAAATGCACACCAAAATTATCTCCAACATATTTAGACTGTAAATACAGTTACTTCAGTAAATTGGATATATATATATATATAAACTAAGTAGAATTTTATTGTTTTGAATAAAAAACATATACTTTGGAAGATGTGTACTTCAGTTACCCCCTTAGCAGTGTTTGACTTTTTTTTGTATTTATATACGGTCTACTCTTTTAGAATAGAGAAAAAACACTTTCTACTGAAAATTTCCCATCCCTTTCTCCAGTTGTCTTTTCTAACTAATGGAAGAAATAGTCTCCCTGCCCCCAATATCAGACAGGCTCTTTTTTTAAATGAATTATCTGTTAAACATAATTTAATAACTAGGCTTTGGTTCTTCTTTTAAGTACAAAGAAATTTTCAATTTTATAAAGGTTAGTTTTTGAAATAATCTATTATTCTCCTGCTATTCTGATTATTGAAGAATCATGAAAGAACAAAGAAAATAAAAAACGTAAACGCCTGCCATATGAAGATATTCCTGAAAAGAGTCAACTTAACATAAGTCTTAGCAATTAAAATGATTTAAACAAGACATAACTGGAATAAGGAAATCTTCGAATATGAGCTTCTGCATACCACAAAATGTGAAAATTCAATAGCAACTTGGGCAACTTAATAATTTTCATGACTGAATTTCATAGTTACCATGCTCTTGCTTTAAGTATCAAATTCCTGAATTATTTTTCAGGTACAATTTGTTTAATTACTATTTTAGGTAGAGCTAGATAGTGTCTATACTTGTGACAAGTAAGGATTTCGAAAAACAACACTCAGCTACAAAAGCTTTTTCTCAGCACTTTTCTCCTCATGGCAGAAATTATGAGAGGCACCATAAATTATTTCTGTATAATATACAATTTTATAGAATATTTAGTGTACATAAACACTAAGTAGTAATCACAATCATATAAAATTCTACTTCATTTGTTTATATAGAGCCATCTATAATGCTGCTTTTTTTTTTAATTGCAAATAATGAAAAAGGCTGAAAAATACCTTCATCAGTTTTAAGATTCAGGGTTTCCTAAAAAAAGATTTGTCATTTGTGAGAGATCTGGCATCAAGGACGACCATTTTGGGACTGGGTGCAAGTGTATCTGGTTTAATTGTTCCTTTTACACACTGTTGACTGACTTGTCGCAATTTCCGCTATGCCTGCTGGTCCGCCCTCCACTCCTCTCTCCACCCAGAAAGAAGAGAATCTTTCTGGCCTTGAGGAGGTATTCTTTCAGCAGTGATAGTAAGCAGTGTCTAGTTCAAAATGCACAAACCAACTCTTGTTTGAAACGAACTATTCATTCTTTGATTTCTCAACATCTTATTGCTACAGTGGCTTCCATCATGGTCACACCGAGAGGTACACGGCTGAGTTTGAAACGGGATCAACAACAATCAAGCCTTCCTCTTGAGTCTCCAGGGTCTCCACATGGCTTTTTCAGAGAAGGTTGAAGTCATTCCGACAGCACTGATTTCTTATTCCTTGTATGGGCCATTTTAAATATTAAGTACTACTTGTAACTATAAACAAACAAGTCTCTTCTCTGCCTCCCTCTGTTTACCTGAGGCCAAACACATGAGAACCTGCCATTCAGATCAATTCACCAGCCACAGACACGTGATCTTATTACTTTGTGGTTCTGGACTCTGTCCCATGGTTCACTCCCATTCTCTCCATCCCTATTCTTTACCTCTGGTTCTAGTTGCTATTTAGTCCTGTTTCTTCTCATCCTCCTGATACAGTCTTGAGAAACCCTAGGAACGATGGAGCTGATTTGGAGCTAAGGGACTCACCCCTCACACAGGGTAAGGGACCAGGAGGGACAAGGTTTATAGGCTGGGGGCCGGGGAAGCTTAAGTAGAGTGTGCACAGCAGGAACCTGTGTGTCTCATGTCAGGTGGTTTGTTTGCCGTATACCAGCCTCTGTGCCATTAAGTAATAAATAGGTGTGACTGCAGAGCACCCTAAATGCAAATGTCTGTAAGGTGATGTGCTTTAAGTCAAGGACTGCTTGTATGAGGTATGATCGAGAAATATAGTGAATATTTAAATTTAAAAAATTTATTATAGTGAAAGACACATTGCCATTAATTCCCCTCAAAATACTCTCCCTCACTTCAAACACATGTATCCTATCGCTCTTGCCATTTTCTGAAGCAATTCTGGAAGTCGTCTTTCGTGAGTGTCTTTAGTTGTGCTGTCGTGGCTGCCTCAATGTCCTGAATCGATTTGAAATGTTTTTCTTTCATGGTCATTTTGCCTTTGGGGAAGAGCCAGAAGATGCATGGTGCCAGATCCAGTGAATAAGGTGGATGAGGACACACCGTGATGTTTTTATTCGATAGAAATTGTTGTACACCAGAAGTGATGTGTGACATGGAGCGTTGTCATGACGGAGAATGAAGTAAAGACAAGAAAGAAGACTTCCAGAACTGCTTCAGAAAGTGGCAAGAATGATGGGATAACTGTGTTTGAAGCGAGGGGGAGTATTTTGAGGGGAACTGGTGGCAATGTGTCTTTTACTGTAATAAATTTTTTTATTTAAACATTCACCATATTTTTTTATCACACCTCGTAGTACGTATATTTACATTTATGTAAGTGTATTCCCACAATTTTTTAGGCAGTTCCAATAATAGCACATCACCCTGCTTACAAACAGGTGGTCCCTGTGTATTACTGACACGCAGGGAGATGGCTATGATGTCAAATGAAACTATCTTAAAGAATGTGAAATTTTAAGGATGATTTGAGATGCCAGATGCATGAATACACAATTAAGTTAACACAGCCAAGCCTTACCATCCTAAGTATAGAGCTTATTACTCTTATAAGGTATTCTTATTATTCTTATCATTGAACAGCAGTATGTAGCATGAACCTTCAAAAAACATTTTTCACTTTCCCTATTTGAAGAATTTGGCAGGTGATGATGAAATGTCAAATAGACAAGATAATTCCCCAAAGGAAAGACTATCACTTTTGGCAGTCACTGTGTGACTTCCCAGTGAAAACAAAGTAGGAGATGCCCTCCTTATTGAGTGTTAAATATCTTTTTATTTGCTTTGTAAAGATGCTTGTAGAGTCTCAAGTAACAAAACGCAAGTGAGTTAATTGCCTCCAGTAAAATGTGGACACACTTGCTTTCTACGGGTTGCTAGAATACAAATGTAACTGTCAGTGTTCATTATTTAGATTACATTGTTTCCAAAGCAACTTTGACAGTTATAAATAAAACTCAGAAATGTTCAGTTTGGAAAATGGAAAAAAAAGATAAAAATAAATGGAATTTAAATTGCTTTAGAAAGCATTAGTCTATGTAGGGATTTATAAGGGAATAAGAACTGGGCACCTTGTTTAAGGATTTTTTTTTTTTGTATTAAAAATACTTGATTTCAAAGTTTACATTAAATATAAAATAAAATCTGAACTGCTTGTACATAGCAGGACAAATAAAATTTTTTTTGCAAGTGGTTACTGTTTTTAGCATATTATGTATACAAAATGAGTAGAAGTAATCCTACAATAAATCACACTTTTTGGATACTGAGTCTAAGTAGAGACTTGCAGAACAACAGCAGAATTATGATCTTTCCACTTAATGTGTCAAGCAAACTGGTCAATTACAATGACGCAAAATGTGGCAAAAAATGGCTGCCTTGTAGCCACTGATTTTGTTGGAATTTGGTTTTCAGGAACAAAAGTAAAGGAAGGAAAGAGAAACGGAGTTCAGGAATGAAAAGGTATTGACCTAAAATATTATCTGTACAGTAAGTTGCAGAATTCTTGCTACCTTTGGTCTGGAAAAAGAACACCTAAAGACACAGAACAATAAATCTTTTGACTTAAGTCACCTCATTAGGATGGGAAAATGCTCCCCACCAATTCTTCAAGAATACACGAAGCATTGTTACCTTTGGCTACATCAGTGGCCCAGGTCATAATGTGATCCATGTCCATCTCTTCACTTCTGTTACTGTTAATGTAATCATACAGTGATCCCAGAGAAGCATATTCTATTTTTAACAGAAAGATAAGCATCTGATTAAAACCAAGGTGCATTTCATATATAAGACTTCATGTTTTCATTGGGAAGATGTATTTAAAAACTTAACAAATGACATCAAAAGTATATAAAAATTGTTCCATGCTGTGGTTTCTAAAAGTTAATATTATCCTGGAAAGAAATCTATTAAAGACAAGACCATTAAGAGAACAAATAGACTTCAGCCAAAGGTAAAATAAAAAGCCATTTGGATGAACTGAGAAACATAAAGATGTGTTGGAAGAATGTATTAGAAACAAAGGCAGGCATGTACATACGTATTGCTTTAAAAAATTGTTATTCTTTTGAGATAGAAGATGAGATAAACACAAGTCAGAGAGTTTATGTGACAATGTTAACAAATCTACCTTGTTACATCAGAATTTCAAGGAGTCCTCAAAATTTAGCACAAAAAAGCCAAGAGGAAATTCCTTTAAAAATGGCTTTGAGGTATAAATTACATACCATAAAATTCACCCACTGTAAGTGTACAACTTGATGCTCTTTAATAAATTTATAGAGTTGAGAGTGATGGTTGACTGTAAATGAGAACAGGGCACTGTTTGGGACGGTGAAAAGGTTCTGAAATTGGATTGTGGTAGTGATTGTGGTATCAGTAGTTCATTCCTTGTTACTAGTGAATAATATTCCACTGTATGGCTTTACCACATTTGCTTTGCTCATTACCAGTTGATAGACATTTGAATTGTTTCCAGTTTTTGGCTACTATGAAAAATGCTGCCATGAATATTTGTACACATGCCTTTGTGTGGACATATGTTTTCATTTGTCTTGGAGAGGAATGTTCTCATTCTTAGGAGTGAACTTGCTAGGTCATATAGTAAATTTATGTTTAGCTTTTTAAGAAACTGTCTATAAACATTTGACAGAATTCACCAGTGAAATCTTCTGGGTCTGGGTTTTTTATTATGGACATATTTAAACTACTAATTCAAATTAATTTATTGGTTATAGGCCTATTCAGATTTTGTTTCTTCTTGAATCAGTTTTGATAATTTGTATCTTTTTAGGAATTCATTCATTGCATCTAAATTGTCTAGTTTGTTACATAAAGTTGGTCATAACATCCCCTTACAAATCCTTTTAAACTTCTGTAGGGGCAATAGTGTTGTCCTCTTTCATTCCTGATATTGCTAATTTGTATCTTCTCTCTATTTATTTTGTTCATCTTTTCAAAGACCAAATTTGTACTTTCACTGATTTACTCTGTTATTTTTCCATTATTACTGAGTTCTACTCTAATCTTTATTTCTTTTTCCCCCCTTCTCCCCTTTCTTTTATCCAGTGTGACAATCTCTGTCTATTGATCGGGTTACTTAGACTATTCACATTTAATGTAATTATTGATATGGTTGGATTTACATTTGCCATCTTGTTTTCTACGTATCTTCTGTCCTTCTCAGTCCTCTATTCCTTCTTTATTGCCCTCTTTTGTGTATTTTTAATTTATCATTTTAATTCCTTGGAGAATGTTTTACTATATTTGAGTGGACTTCCTTAGTTGTGGCTCAAGGGACTATAAAATGCATCTTAATTTAGCACAATCTACTTCAGATTAATACTCTTAATTATAGTAAAGTATAGAAACTTTCCTTCAAATTAGCTCCATTCTCTCCTTTATCCCTTATGCTATTACTGTAATATATACATGTACATATACTTTACAGTCAACAATGTTATAATTATTGCTTTATACAGTCTTATGTTTTTAAAGATATTAAAAGAAATGAGAATAAATATATTTATGCAGTCTTTTATATTTACCCATATATTTTATATTTCCAGTACCCTTTGTTTCTTCCTATGGATTTGAATTACTACTGTTGTCATTTTTTTCCCCCCTCAGGCTGAAGGACTTCCTTTAGTATTTCTTGTACGGCAGGACTGCTAGCAACCGATTGTCTTATCCTTTTCCCAAAACTGTCTTTACTTTGCTTTCATTTTTGAAAGATAATTTTGCTGGATACAGTTTTTTATTTTAGTACTTTAAATGTCTATTTCCTTTGGGCTCTATTGTTGTAGGTGAGAAGCCAGCCATCAATAATATTGTTGTTGCCTTGTATATGAGTTTTTCTCTTGCTGCTTTCAAGAATTTTCACTTTGTCTTTAGCAACAATTTGACTAGGACGTGTCTAGGTGTGCATTTTTTTTGACTTTATCCTACTTGGAATTCATTAAGGTTTTCAACTATGTAGATGAATGTATTTTGGCAAATTCGGGAAGTTTTTTAAGCCACTATTTCTTCAAATATTTTCCTATTTTTATACTTTCTACATCTCTTCTCCTCTCCTTTCGATTATACATTAGTTGGTATACTTGATGTTGTCCCATAGGTTTCTGAGGTTCTGTTAATTTTTCTTCAAAGGTTTTCTTTTTCAGATTGGATAATTTCTATTGGCCTAGTTTTAAGTTAACTGATTTTTTTTAATGCTATCTCAAATATGCTGTTAAGTCAACTCTAGAGAGAATTTTTAAATTCAATTATTGTCTTTTTCAACTCCAGAATTTCCACTGGGTCCTTTAAAAAAAATAATAATTTCTATCTATTAGATGAGATTCTCATTTGGTTGATTCATTATTTTCATACTTTCCTTTAATTCTTTAAACAGTTTCTTTTTGTTCTCTGAACATACTGATGTTTTGATATCATTGCATGCTAAATCCAATGTGTTTATTTGAAGAGGCAAGATATGTGCTATCATTTCCAATCCATCTGATCTCCCAAACTTGGCTCAGTTGTCCTATGTGCTGCTAGGCCACGGCATGATATTAATGCTGCAGAAGGTTAGCTGAAAAGTTCACATCTTTATTTGGTAGATACTTGTAAACAAACACTTAATTAAAACTAGCATCTTTAGGAACAAAGACAATCTTATAAAATTAATACATTTTAAAACATCAAAACTTGGCTAAGAGGTGTCTTGAATAATCAACCTTATAGGTTAATAAAAGAGTTATCAATACACAACTTACCAATACCTCAAATTCTGAAATTTGTGTTACACAGAAATGTTTAATGGTAACAGTTGCTTACTTATGGGCGCTATTGGGAAATAAATCTAAATCTAAAAAGAACTAATCAATGATAACCAAAGATTTTGGGTAGGTATAGGTATGAGCTGGGAATGCCAAAGTTGTGCATAAAATAAAGGACTGTCTAGTCTATAAAAAAACTAAATAAAATCAAACTTACTCATCTAACTACTTGGATTCTTTCTTTCTCTTTTGGATTAGAAGACCCAGGTTGAATATGAATAAGAATGTGTTCCACATCCTCTTTGGGATGGACAGAAAACTTATGGAAAAAGGATTCACGCCATAACTTAAGTCCCTTTTCTACTCTTTGTACTCACCTCAAGAAACTAGAAAACTTCATGAACGGTCCATTTTGTTAGTTAAAGCTAAATCTTCCCCCTCAAAAGCATTAAACATAAAGCATACAAAACAAGAGGCAGAGTTTTTAATCTCTTTAGAGTATCACACTTTCATCTACTAGATAAGAATAACTTAAGACACAAATGAAGATCAGACAACTGGATTCGGATTTATAAGGTAAACATAACCAATAAAAAGTAAATATAATGGATTAGGAAACAAAGAGCAATATGATAAGTGGCTCAAAGACAGGGCTTAACTTTAATTAAATCAGAAATCTGACCTAAAGGTTAAGCATGGTTTATACTCTAACAATATAACCAATTCTTGGGTATTCAAGTTAATAGGAAATATATGGGCTCAAGATAAAAACTGCCATATACCTCATTTTAGGCATAAATCTAAAGATAATTAATTGAGGATAAAACACCCTCAACTTACGAACTTTGGTAAAAATGTTATTTATCAGAATAAAAACATGTTAAAATGCCTGCCATCAGAAGATGGAAGTAACAGCAACCATGTCTGTTTGAGCTTAAGAACCAGTGTGCTCAGGGCTTGCACGCAAGAAGGAGCTGCTGCACAGACTCAGAGAAATGTCTACCACTCTGCTTCCAGCACCAGGTGGGTGACCTTAGGAAAGTTACTTAAGTTAGAGTTGTAATTTTCTTATCTGCAAAAGAGAAATTATTTTACCTATCTCATAG
Source organism: Rhinolophus sinicus (assembly GCF_057876585.1). Taxonomy (NCBI): domain Eukaryota; kingdom Metazoa; phylum Chordata; class Mammalia; order Chiroptera; family Rhinolophidae; genus Rhinolophus; species Rhinolophus sinicus. The sequence continues at coordinate 161,760,162 of NC_142517.1, read as the reverse complement.
TTATTGTTAAGTATTAGATGAAATAATTTATGAGAAAGTATATAATCCAATCATTTTAATTGAGAGTGTTTAGTTGTTATTTTCTATGAAGACAATCTAAGTTCTTAACCACTACAGCAACAGACAGGGCTAATATTTTAAGGTTTTCTTGTCTGTTTTGTTTTAATCAAAGAACTGCCATGACACATTATTATAAAATTGGACATTATACTTATTATACACTTAAAGTTGCTCATTGGATTGCAGAAATATGAGTATAAAGTATTAAAAATATGTATGTTTCTGTGTTTCTATATGGCAAAATTTTCTATGTGCTACTTTTTGGAAAGAATATTTCTACCAGTTATAAACTGCAGTTCCAAATTATGTGATAATTTAGATCAAGGTCATTACCAACCCAGATGACCAAACCTGAAAAATATTGTTCTCATGTCAGAGACCTTGAAGAAAGAATGCTCTAAAGGGATTAAAATGCCTTGCAAAGAATTACAACATGAACAGCTCAAGAAATCTTAATTTGTAAAAGGTCACAGAGTTACAAAAAACATCGCTCATTTCAACTAATTAAATGAAATTTTAGTTAAATGGCACCTTTAAATATTGGTATTGCAGCTGCGAGTGCATTTAAATAGCATTTACGCAGATATAATTAGCACAATTAAACATGGGTAGAAGTGGAAACACCATTCTTAATTATATTGATATAATCAGTTTTATTAATGCTTTATAGCAACAAAAGTGACATCTGACAGTAGCACACAATTCATGACTGAACCTAATATTAAACATTTTAGCATATTAAGGAATCTAAAGCTACGTAATTGAAGAAAGAAAGAAGTCAAATAATGAGTTCCTACCTGTGACAATACCATAGTTGGGAGGTTCAAGAATGACTCCATAGAACTGGATGATGTTTCTGTGACTGAGGACGCTGAGTATTTCTGCCTGGAGAAAAATCAAAGACGAAACTGTGTAAAATTTCACATGTATGAAAGTCTAATAAAATAGGCTTCCAATTTTTCTTTTACACACATGTACAGAGATACATATGTGCTCAACAATATGTGATGCTGACAGAAACTCAGCCTTTACCAGTATTCTTGAAAGTTTAAGACTTTCTACTGAAGCTTTCTGAACGTTTAAAAATGAAATGGGGTTGAAGTGGCAACAAAAGAGGTGCTTGCTCCATTGATAGTGGAGGAGGATGACTAAAGAGGGAGAGACCACATTTATTTACAGTAAAAGTCCTCTTCCTGATAGTCAAATATATTTTTTTCTGCATAATACTTCTTCTGGGATGCTACAGCAAGACTGAACTTCTATCGGTTACATGAGTAGTCATGATAAAGCTAAGGCAGGGGTTTTTAACTATTAATGGAATAGATTCAGGTAGTACCCATGTATGTTATTTACCGAATCCTCATTAAAAATATGTTATTTCTCTTCTACTGTATGCAAAAGGTACTGTAAAGGATATAAAGCTAGATTCTTGACCTTCAATGGTGACTTGATAGAGAAGCCATACTTTCCACTTTGAAATGTATTATTACCTACCCAAAAACTATAATGCGGAGTGACATGGTAAAAAATAAATTACGTTTATTAAACTTAATTTTTGAAGTGAAAAAACAGAGATAGCACAGTGTATTTCTGCTAACATCTACAGAAGGATGTTCTCTAGATTAACAAAATCACATGTAGTCATTAAAATTTTATTTCTTTTGTGGAGATAAAATATGGCTAATCAAGAATTGTAAATACAATTAAGTACAAATTCATGTAAGTTAAATATAGAAAATGTTTAACACGTTTAAATGAAAGGCATGTTATTGGCAGTAAGTAAATAGGAGATTTATAAGTCTCCACTCCAGAAAGGGGATTGAGAAGAATGTCATGAGTTAATGAAAGTGGAGAAGGCTTGGCCAGAAAGGGGATTCCCTTTTGGGAATCTGAACACTGAATTAGTGTTATTTGTTATACTTTTTTTCATAGGTTAAGAGTTGAGATTTTATTAAAAACACTGGAAAACTTGTTTTGAAGGCAGTATAGCTAGGTAGAAAACAAATTTAAATGTTGATGTGGGGTCAATATGGAATTGAGAGAAAGGAAAATTATCATTGGATGAGACACTTATCAAGGTTGATTTGACAATGTTTTTCTTTTAGTAATATAGATGCTGAAGGGTGCTATCAAAACGATTCTTTAACACTCACTGAGTGCCTCGTGTACTCATATGTAAAGGTTCTGTGTTCATCAGGCAACCTTCTTCTCATAGATTTCCAGGTAGGAAAAACAGGCATTAATTGGGCAATATAATTATTCTTTCATATGGCAATTCTATTTCTCATTAAGAAATGGTAAATGAACTTTGTTGTAAAAAGAGTTCACGTAAAGTTTGGAAATCCTAACTTCCACATTTCTAAGGGGCAGATCAACTCTTTGTGAGTAAACCATTAGCATTTTGGACCATTATTTGTCAAAATAGGGGAGTGTTATCCTTTGGTATGTTTTGGTATATCTTTGGGGTATCTAAATTCTGTGACCACTAAAAATGTTTTTATCAATAAAGAGTAAATATAAGAATATTCTGAATCCTGGATGATGATTTACCATGACATAAGATTTTCGGTGTTCCAGCTAGTTTTTATGTTTATATTTAAGATTGCCATGTGATACCTTAGAGACAGAATTTATCTTTTCAAGTACTGGTAAGGATGTCTAATAGCTCTTGAGTTGGAATATGCTAACATCAAAATAACAACCATTATCTTGTGCCTCATTGTAATGTTCATATTTCAGTTTTTCAGTTATGAAAAACTATACTCTTGCAGTATGTTCTGCAAGTAAAAGACATTTTTATGGAGTAAGACTTTAAGTTCTAATTTAATGAACTAAGAATTTGATTAGCATCATGAAAACAACATACTACTTTAGAGTACTGTTGTACTAGTTTCATGGATATGGGCTAATAATAAACAGAGGTAGAATGAATAAATAAGTGGTATTTGCAGCAAATAAAGGTAATGCCATGAAGTTAGCAATTCAAACAAACTCCACCAGAAATAACTGGGATTAACTGAGTTTCTAAAACCTGTTCTGCAGCAGTCAGTACCTGATAGCAAATGGATGTATTATGTAGATTTGCTTTTACGGGCACTTGTTTGCCAAATGTTCATTAATAAAACTGTTGTAGTAAATATGCAACAAATAATTTTTCCTTAAATTGTTGTTTTCCCGACAAATTCTGGGATACTCTAGAAAATAGGCTGCCCATCAAAATAATAGTTTAGTGGCTTTAAAAAAGTTCACTGTTAAAAAGGAAACATAATAATAACTAAGACTAAAATAATGGTCCATTGTGTCCAAAAAAGTAAATATATCTTTTTACACTGCTAAAATCAACAAAAGCCATTTACTTTCAGTAAATATTATTTGATAAAAATTGTTTGTTTTAGTTGTATTGATTTTATAGTTTTATTTTTATTTAATTGAAAAATTGGTTTTGATTTTACAACAGCTAAAAGCATGAAGAGTTAATTCTTAGTTTTATGTTTGTATATACTAATGTTACACTGAAATAATTTTAGTCAATACTGGAAATCTAGATGACTTAATTTTCCTACATTTCTCATTTGCAAAATGCTATTCTAGGGACTCAAACAGATACTTGTATGCCAACATTCAGAGCAGCATTTTTACAATAACCAATGGATGGAAACAACCCAAGTGTTCATCAGTTGATGAACACACTAACACAACGTGGTACATAAGTACAAAGGAATAAATTCAGCCATAAAAAAGAATTAAGTTCTGGCACATGCTACAGCACAGATGAACCTTAAACACATCATGCCAAGTGAATAAGCCAGACACAAAAGGCAAATATTGTATGATTCCACTTACGTGACATATCTTGAATTGGCAAATTCAGAGATAAAGGAAGTAGATTAGAGGTTACCCAGAGCTGAGGGGAGGAAGGAATAGGGAACTATTGCTTAATACATAGAGTTTCTGTTTGCAGTGATGAAAAATTCTGGAAATAGACAGTGGTGATGGTTGTACAACACTGAATGTAATTAATGCCACTGAATTGTACATTTAGATATGGTTAAAGTGGCAAATTTTATTTTATATATGTATATATATATATATATATATATATATATATATATATATATTTTATTGCAACAAAGTTTTAAAAATGCTATTCTAGACTTCTGCAGAAATGAACAGTAATTGTGTGTGTGTGTGTGTGTGTGTGTGTGTGTGTGTGTGTGCACGCGTGCAGTTTTCCAGATTAGGACTTGAGGATCTAACGAAAGACTGGGACAGACTAGAATAATTTTAACTTGGGCTCAAGGATGTTCCATAAAATAAAGCATCCCAATGTGAGATACAAGTGGAGTAACCACAGGTCTACCCATAAAAATGTCTAATAGCAATATCCTTATCAGAGCACAAAAATGTCTACACAGATATTGTGTTTGCAGTAAATATATGACTGCTCCTGTTGTTTCCAGCCAAGGCTGCTTTCTTCCTCCCTGTCTTTCCTCCTCCCTGTTTTCTTCTTTCTTTATAGAAAAATTACAAGGGTTTGAGGAGGAGGTATTTGTTGTTTTATTTTATCTGGCATCTCTATTGATTTACATGGGGAGAGGAGCCATTAATTTGGTTGGCTGTTTCCAGAAGTCAACCAGCACACAGGTTCCAAATGGCTGATTCAATCAGCGAGAATAAGAGAAGTTAAATATCATAATTTTACTAAATTAAATTTAGCTAAATTTATCAAGTATCATAATTTAATTAAATTTAAGTTTAAGAAAAGTTTTAATTCCCTTTTTTTTTAAAGTACTTTCAACAATTTTATAAGATTTAAAATTAAGTAGTATCGGGGGTGGCCGGTTACCTCAGTTGGTTAGCATGTGGTGCTAATAACACCAAGGTTGCCGGTTCGATCCCCGCATGGGAAAGAAAATTAGTATCTTCATCCTCAGAGCAATCCCTTACCCTCAATTCGAAACTTTTTTCAACCTAATCCCAAATCTATATGTTTCTTTAACATTGGAGAGTTGCCATAGAATCCTTGAAGATTCTGTGTTTTTAAAGCTTGTCTTACATTTTTTAATATTCTACTGAGAGCCTAGATTATTTACGTGATAAATTTATTAAAAATAAAATTGAGTTCACTCCCTTTTGTGAAATAAAGATACTGACAGCACTCTACTGATCACTATGGAATGAAAGCAATAGTTTATGAAGACCCATTTCATTAGGCTGGCAGGCTCCATTTATATCTTATATTAGGAACAGACTTTTCTCCCTGGTTGTCAGCAGCTATTAGCCTCTGCATTGCAGATTGCGTCTCCCAGGGTCCATCCTTCTGCCTGTAATGTGGTACTGACAACCAAGACAGCAGGTGTAAAGACCCACAGTACACTTGTACTGCCCACGAGTATGAACTGTTCCTCTTTGGCCCTTGGTGTGCACGGTATTGAAAACACTATTCCATGGACCCTGATCTCCGAGGTCCTCACCAATTCCAAGATTCTATGTTTCCATCAGAATATAATAGTACAGCAAAGAAAAGTGGCTCATCCAATCAGTCAGAGGAAGCAGTCTCGTTATTGCACTGTGCATTCAAGGTCAAAGGCTCTTTCCAAAGACAGCTCTTTCTCTAAAATATCAACAAGATCCAGGGTCAGTATATTCCCCCAAAGTTCAAGAAGATAAGAGAGGATAATATTTAAAAAATAAAAAATAAAAATTACACATATAGAAGAGAGACTGGGAAGAAACAAAACAAAATATTAATTGTGCTTATCTTTAGGTAGCAGAAAGATCGTTAAGTGAGTTTAAATGTTTATATATTCCCGAAGTCTTTATAATAAGCCGACATCATTTTTAGTCAGAAAAAGTAATACATGCATGTCATATGTAATATATATGACTAGGACATGTAAATATAAAATTAAAAATATTTATTTGTATGGAAATTTTGATTTCCCTAGTACTGAATCAAGAAGAAGTAAAACTCTTTCCATACCTTCCCATAACTACCCTGGGCATATAAAAACTGGTTTAGTTAACCTCTGATCTAGGAATTTCTCCTGACATGGCTTCGGAACAAATTAGTATTCAACTGGGCTATTCTTGAAGAAGGCCACACGTTCTCAGGGGACAGAGTCCAAACCTGTGGGTGCTGGAAACTGAGTGCACTCTAGATTGATTTCAACCTACTCAGTGTTTTATTCAATGACATCCCCCTCCCTGTTGCCCTTTAGGGAAGCCTTTCCTACTTTGGTCATTTGCAGAATGTCTAGGATAACACAACATGAGGGAAAAAGGTCAGATGCTTTATGTACAGGAAGCACTCAATAGTATTTGAAGGATGAACATACAAATAGCATTTGATGATAATGATACTTAGTGTTTAAATAATTGCTATTGAGAGTTCACGTTAACAAATGTTTACTCTGAACAGTACAGTGAGAAAAGTAAAATGACAGTGGGTGTGGAATTGCTTCAGTATTCGTTCTGTTCTTTTACACGCATAAGGGTTACTAAGGCTATTATTTCCTAAGAATGACAGTCAATCAATTACATAACCACAGTAGAAGATATATTTGAAATTTGTGTTCACCAGCTCATTGTTGATTTAAACTTTCACAATAAAGACTGGATACCTACACTGTCTCTTGCAGGCTCTGGCAATCAAATGAGCACCATTTCCTGAGAGCCTTTTCCTGCTTTGGCTATTCTCCCTTGGCTCAGCATTGTACTTTTCAGATTCAGAATGCTGAGGATTGCTTAGCCTTAAACATTCCATTTCCAATTTTCTACCCAATATGTCTTACCATATATTTCCAAAATCACCTCTGCAGGTAAGATAGCCTTTTGTCAAATCTGCACTTTCCCACACACTATGGCAGATACTCCTATACCACACACTGAGAAATGGAGCCCTGATTCTCAGTAGCAGGGCTGCATTTCAAGCAGGCTCCCTGCTGTAGACTGAATGTGTTCCCCTAAAATTCATATGTTGAAATCTAACCCCCAATGTGACTGTGTTTGCAGGTGGGGCCTTTGGGAGGTAGACAGGTCATGAGGGTGGGGCCCTCATGAATGGGATTAGTGCCCTTACTAAAGAGACCCCAGATTGCTCTTACCCCTTCCACCATGTGAGAAAATAGCAAGAGGATAGCCATCTATGAACCTGGAAGGGGGTTCTCACGAGAAACAGAATCTGCTACTGCCTCAATCTTAGATTTCCCAGCCTCCAGTACTGTGGGGAATAAAAGTCTGTTGTTTATAAGCCAGCCCCGCTCCACCCCCGTCGTCAGTATTCTGCTACAGCGGCCCAAGTGGACTCAGGCAGTTCTTTTCCTGGGACAGGCCAGTATCGTACAAGTCCACAGCAACTGACCCAGGCCTTTTATGAACAGGGCAGATTTGAAAAGACAATGCCACTGGTCTTCTCACTACAGCATACCTCTTATCTTTATCACCAGAACGACTGCATTTAGCTTGATTTAAGAACTAAACCAGTGTTAACAAATCTTTAAGGTCAAAACATCTAGTTCTTTCAGGCAAGATGGGGGTAGAACTTCACTTCTGTTTCACGCTCTGATTATAAAGGTAACTGAGGCAGCATGCTTAATGTCAGGAATCAGAAGATTTATACGCAGCAGATCACCAAAACCAGGGTCAAAAACAAGAAAATGCTATTTAATTCATTGCATTTTTAAGTATCGTGGCTAGGGGTATTTTCCTAAGATAAAAACTTTATTCTTACCTGTATGACAAGATGGAAAACCAGTCCCTCTCCTCCTGAAAATGCAGTGCTACAACAACAACTTAAAAAGTAGGCATGGATGATTTTTCAATCCTGTATTTAATCACGAGAGTGTCATACACAGGTCTTGCTCTCTGAGTCACGTTAGGCTGAACGAGACCCATTCAGTACCACAGGCATATGGCAAGCAGCAAACCTCACAGCTCTGTAGGTGCTCTTTCAAATGCTGCCCGTTAGGTATTCAGGGAAATAAAGCAGGGTAAATGAGCTGAATTCGGGTTCCCTAATACAATACAGCTTATATTCCTACTGATGTCTGATATCACGAAGGCTTTTCTTGGGAAGAAATATGGCTAGAAGAACTAAGAAGAAAAAAATAAACCAGTCATTCTGCTCATTCTTCATGAACAACTGAGACAGAGCCACGTGAGGTTTATTACAAACATCCCCAGTGCTGGGAAGTCTCTATTGCTCAATGGTTTTCCTGGTGGGTTGCAGCAGACTACCACGTGTGGTCACCCGGAGAGCAGCCTGGGCTCCCCTCCAGGAATCCAGGCTGCTGTCCAGAAAAGTACATACCCAACTAAGGGCAGACTAACCTGGCAGCAGGAAAGGGTGGCTCAAACTGAATGAAACAAATAGTGAAGGTTCAAAAACAGGGACTTGAGAGAGATTGCCAAATCATAAAAAAGCTAAGAGATTTTACATTCTTAGTGCTCACAACAGAATGTCCCTGAGATGACATGAAAAAAATCAAATATATTGTAAACAAGCTATATTCAGTTTGGGTGAGAAAATATAAAAAAAACCAGCTTTCCCTAGACAACGTACGTTAACTTGGTCAAAGAGATAACTTGGTGCTAAAATTACACAGAAAACTTCCCCAAACAAAGCCTGTAGGGAAGACCCGGTGGCTCAGGTGATTGAAGCGCCATGTTCCTGACGCCGAGGTCACCGGTTGGATTCCCACATGGGTCAGTGAGCTGCGCCCTCTACAGCTAAGATTGTGAACAACAGCTCTCCCTGGCGCTGGGCTGCAGTGAGCAGCCCAAGGTTGGCGTGTGCTGCTGTGTGCTGCCGCGGGCTACCGTGTGCAGCCATGAGCGGCCGGCAGCCGGTGAGAGCTGCGATGAACTGCTGTGAGCGGCCAATCCATGAGTGGAGACTGACTGCCTCAAGGGTGGGGGGGGGCGTGGAGTGCAAGGCTCATAATACCAGGGGGCTGTGTCCTACACAACTAGACTGAGAAACAATGGCTTGAACCAGAGTTGGGGGGGGAGGCAGAATAAAAGGTGGGGGGAGAAAGCCTGTAAATTAGCCCTGAAGTATGAACTAACAAAGAATTATGCTTTAAAAAAACTGAATAGCAATATAACTTAATCAAACACATGATTGGAATTTCCACTACGTAAATGGAAATTTAAATTCTAGCTCCAAAATGGACAGCCCTAAACCCTGGATCTTGTTTTCCTAGAAAATGACTTGATGGACAAAAATTCTCTTTCAGATTCTTTCAAGCTTTAAATTTCTATCCATTTTTGTAAAAAACCCAAAATTACTGTATTATTAAGAGTACTTTACAGAGAGTGGGAACTCAATAAATATTTGATGAGCCGAACTGCGGTAATTAAGCACGGTGCAGTAGGACAGGATTGAGCAGGCCTGAGTCTCGGCTCTGCCACTTACGAGACAGGTGACTCTGAGGAACTTATTCAACTTCTCTGGGCCTCAGTGTCCTTATTTGTAAAAGGGGGATGGTAATCCTACCCAGTGCCCAGCAAATGCCCAGTGGTCAGCCAATTCTAAGCCCTTTCTCTGAGAGCTTACCCCTTCCTTTGTAACCAGTTTATCATTCAGAGTCAAATCAAGCTTGTGGGCAAATTCAGATCTCTTCCAAGAGTGGATTCCATTTTCCTACATATGTTGCTTGTTTTAGTTACCTTTATGTATTAATTATATTTGACCTTCCATGTTTATCTATGTTTTTACCTAAATGTAGCACTTTAACATTTCCAAAGCACTTATCTTATTTGACTCTCACAAAAAAGTTAGACATTTTATCGGATTTAAGAGTTAAGAAAACTAGGTCTTTGATTTGACTTGTTCAAGCTTACTTTCCAGGAGCCTAGTAAATGTCAGTAAAAAAATTTCAGTTTAGGTCTCCTACCTCTGCCTCTTTCCCAACGCTCTCTCTTTAAAAGAAAAGTCCAAGAAAAATATGAGTCCTTTTATCTAAACTTTTTTAAAATTAAAAGCTGCCCTTGCTCAAAGATATTCCAATCTGCAGACTCCTCTATAACAACAGCTAATATTTATTGAGTGCCTACTATGAGCTAGGCTAAGCACTTCATGGAGATCAAACCTTTAAATCCTCAGAGCAAACCACGGACTTGGGCCTACTATTATCTCCCTTTCACAGGGGAAGAAACCTAGGCACAGAGAACTGTAAAAACTTGCCCAAGGGCACACACAGTAAATGGCAAAGCCACGTGTTAAATACAGGTAGTCTGATGTCAAAGCCCTGCTTATAATCACTAACCCATCCCACTTTCCTTTACAAACCTAATTTGCATACAGAATGGAATGGTAGTTTATAGAACATCCAAAAATTACGACAGGCCTAGAAAATTCCAAAGCTCTCTTTAGTCAGTCATGGAGGTGTGAGAAACAACTCATCACCTCCCTCTTAAGGCCTCAGCCGCTGCCCCCACTACGAGGTTTCTGTGCCTTCCTAACACTCGACTGTACATGATCAAGTCAAGAACCAAGATGTACTTCTCCACAGGCACAAGCTATCAGGCCAGCTGGCAACAACCAAATTTATGGCTAATAAAACCAGTTAATTGCACAGCATGAGGCACCCTCTCTCTATGCAAAAATTACATGGTTAGGAATTTTGAGCGACTCTCACAATCTGATTAGCTAAGTGCTTTATAATATTACTCTACAGAGCAACAGAGTTTGATTATTTACATCCCATAAGAGAAATGTTTGCCACATGTATTATGGAAATCTGCAAAATGAGTTAGAAGAATCCAGGCAAATTTAATTTTAAAATAGTCTGAAAAGTCCTTTAACATCGTGTAGACGCCAATTAGACGGTATCTTAAATACCTGGATTCTTCAGCTAAATTAATGATCCTACTATTTCTGGGTTCCGTCAGCATACTCAAACAATAATTAATGACAAAGGCATGTGTGTGACATCTGCCAGACTCTTGATTAAGGAAAGAAGTACCAAACTTTGGCAAATATGTAGTAAAAATAATCTGGAGGATGGAAGATAACTTGATCAAAGGTATGAACATCATTAATAAAGGTGTGTGTGTGTGTGTGTGTGTGTGTCTGTATGCACACACACGCACACACCGCACATGCACACGTGTGTATTTAGTGGCAGTTAGGGATGGTAAGCTATAATGGCCTAGAACAAAAGTTAAAGAGATAATAAGCACTGGCCGGGAGAAGAGGTGGGGAGGGGAGTTGCAGGGCGTAACTTCCCCGGTTAGGTGGGTCCCCCTGTGGAAGGGCAGACTAATCGAACTATCAGCAGAATGTAGTATCAGAACATATTCAAATCCCATTACTAACTCCTCTAGTTCTGAATCTATACTCATGAAACGATCTCTTTTTAAGGTTGTTTCCCATATAATTCACCTACAGATAGAAAAATTTTAAATTACCAAATTGATTTTATTCTTCAGTCTCAAGTCAAATATCTTAGTATGATTTAACATCCTGAGTTCACTCGACTCTGAACTCTTACGATGAAATTTCTGAACACACGAAGCAGAAGCTACCATACTAGGGATCTACTTGGGCAGCTACCAGAGCTTCCCCTAGGGGGTGCCGTCATTGTATCATTGCGAGCGGTAGACCTCCTATAGTAGGAAACTACTTTTCAAGATAGCCTATTCTATTGTCTCAAATTACTAGAGTTGACCTATGTAACTTCCTGTGTTCCTGACTTGATCTGGTTTGCTATACCCATTTTAGCTCAGATTTTTATCTCATTTCCAAACACTGCCTGACCCCAAATTCCGAGTTTTCTCTTTGCTTGGAGAATGAGTGGGTGGGTGTCCTTAATCTGACTGTGACTCTACTTAACACTTTAATGCCGCTGAGTAGAAGGAAAGAAAAAAAGCCCCTTTAAAGGCAGGATAAATGGTATTTAATGACACTGTAACTGGATCCATTCCTCCCTGCCTGTTGACTGGATTAGTGTTCATGTAACAGATTCTTTTTATTTCCTACAACAATGCTTAGAATGCTGGAGAGATCAGAGACAGGCCTCAGTTTATACTTTGAGTTCTGTAGGTGGAACTCCTCTCATGCAACAATTATCATCACTAAAACTCCCAGAGAAAATGATTCAAGATCTTCTATATAATACTGCTTATCAACTGCCTGTGACCCTCAAGAGACAGGAATCATTTTGCATGTAAACAAATATAAACCTGGAGACGACTCATGCCATGTACCAATCTGCATCAGAGCAACACTTCTGGCAACCCAGACATTTATTGACAAAACACAGAAAATCATTGCTGAATATAGCTGAGAGGTAGTAACAGTGAGGCCAGAGATAAAGAAGAAAATACATGAGAACATCAGCATGTTTTTTAGGAGACAGACAAAAGATTGTGGGCATGAGAGTATGGAGCCTGTTAAGAGCATACAGAGAGGTCTACACATTTCTTTAAGGCTGGTAGAAAGGGATACAGATGAACCGGATCACATAAATATTATCATTACCATTCTTTTGCAATCACTGACTGTCATAACTATTGGGCTTCAGAAGTTGTGAGCTGAGTACTCCCCACTCATACATTACCTAATACCTACAGAGGGTTTCCTCTGTGGCGATACCTTACATACATTAACTCATTTAATCCATGAAGTAAGTACTATTATTATCCCCAGTTCATCTCTAAGAAACTAAAGAACAGAGAGGGTAAGTCATTTGCCCATGATCAGATAGCTAAGAAGCAGTGAAGCTAAGATTCAAACCAGGCAGTCTGGTTAAAACCTATGATTTTAACCATGACGCAACACGTCTCTCTCACAAATGAATATCAGTTTGTAAAATCACGTAGGCATCCATGTCTATACATGTACACGGATGTACAATACTTTTCTATATATTACACCTGGGTACACGAACTCATCTGTGACTGGACATATACCTTGGACTTTGAACATAGCATATACTCGAATGTATTCATTTGATCTCAGTATGGAAAGAATTCTAGAATCAGAATCAAGAGACCTACATTCTAGTCCTGGTTCTGACAATTAACGGCTGCGAGATATGGGGCTTCAGCTTACCTACTGATAAAATGTAAAATGCGGAGGTAAAAAGGGAAGAATGAACGATCTTCTAAATTCTAAAGTCTCTTCAACTCTAACGTTCTGCCCTAAATCTGATTTACGTGGTATGGGGTGTGGCGCAGGCATGGGTACTTCTTAGAAGCTTCCCAGGAGAATATGCTGGGCAGCCCGGATTCAGACCCACTGGTCTAGCGTGGTTCTGCGGCAAGCTGAATTGTAGCCGAGACAGAGCTGCGGATAGAGCTCGATTTCAGCTCTATCACGAATGAGCTGTGTGGCCTGCAAGTTTCAGCGTCACTGAGCTCACTCGCTCTTCATCTGTAAAATAAGTTAAAAAAATACCTGCTTAAGACAGCTTAAAACTAAATTTACAGGGAAAGTACATGCTAGGCACATGGTTTTCCTCAATAAAGGGTAGCTGCTAGAAATTGTACCTAAGAATGAACAAAGAAAAAAATTTTTTAAAGGTGCAGGGAACTGGATTCAGATAACCAGAACTATGAATTGCCAAAAAACAGATCCAAAGACTGACAGCAAGAGCACAGTGACACTCATAAAGGAGAGAACAGGCCAGGACACGACCATAGACCAGAGAGAGTCTAGTGAATGCAGCATCAGAAAAGACTTATGTCACCTGGCGTCGTGCATACTCATGTGGTAAGGACCACGGCTGGTGGACGAATCTCTAAATTCAAAGACCAAAATATACCAAGATGACTGCAAGTTGTTAAGCCTGGTTCTTCAAACTTCTAAACAAATCTCTTAAAGGGCCCCACTATTTTTAAAATCAAGTGCCAAGATGAAATAAAGTGAATATTACTTCTCTTTTCCACTTACAGGGTAAAGAATCTGGCTTACCATCATTAGCCTCACAACGACTGCATTTGATGGGGAATCTGAATTCCATGGGACAGTTCTTGTGTTCTCAGATTCCTGTGTCAGAAGTCACAGAAGACCACACCATACCACCATTCTTTTTCGAAACTAACTCTCTTTGGCCCTGACTATCATTCATCATAATGAAGTTTCTGTTGTATTGGTTTAATCAAATGAGCCCCCAAATAGGTACTGTATTCTCCATTCAAATACGGAAGGACTACTGACTCGAAGTCAATGGGAAAACATTTTTGAGTTATTTTTCCAGTAGTGAACACGGACTGCCATGATATTACCTGTGAAATGAGGATATTATCTCCCGGCTCTCCAAAGGCTGCTGGGAGGAGGACATGGAAAGCAGTGTGTTCTTAGGAGGCAGCACTGAATACAGACACTGAACGAGGGAGACCAGGGCTCGGTTGTAGTGGTGGCTTTTCACCAAGTCTCCTGCATGCTACCCAGCAAGTTACTTAGCCTTCAAACATTAGAAATCGGTGGAATGGGGGATAATAAGAACTATTAAATAATCTTAAAAAAATAAACTTTTGGAATAATTATTTTGGAATAATTTTTAGATTCAAAGAAAAGCTGTTTTAGACTGCATTTAGATTCAGGGAGAAGAGAGGAGAGCCCCTGTATAGCCCTCACCCAGCTAACACCTTATATTACTATAGTACATTACTATTAGCTAAATTCCAGACTTCGTCTGGACTTCACCAGTTTCTCCACTGACGTCCTCTTTGTGTCCTCGGATCGACACCAGGTACCACATCCCATTTAGTGGTCGTGTCTCCTGAGTTTTCCCTGAACTCATATCACAGGGTTTTGATAAGAATCAAATACATGTGAAAACGTTTTATAAAATGTAAAGGAACGTTACCATATAATTTACCGTTGTTATGCATTAAATGAGTTCCTGCATATAAAGCCCCAAGAAAACTACTTGGAACGTACTAAGCTCCAAATATTGGTTATGAGCATTAGCATTACAAATACTTACAGCTGCCCTATATTATGACCAAGTCTACATGTCTTCAACAGTTGCTTGGGGTTCAGAAATCCTCTATGAGTATAGATTTTATGTTCTCTGTAAGAAGTCAGCTTTATCGAGTTAGCCCTTGACCAAATCTTCAAAAACACTTTGCTCTAACCAACTAAGTCAGTAAAAGCAGTGTGCTGTGGCAGTGGCTCCTGGCTGCATTCTGTTTTGTTTAGGGTAGCAATGTCCCCAACCAAAACTTTCATCCCCCAACCCCTCCTTGTAGCTAAATGTGGCCATATGACACAATTCTGGTTATTAACATGAAAGAATTTATTCACATGCAAGACAAAATTAAGTCGGATCCCTTCTTCACATATATAAAAATTAACTCAAAATGGATCACAGACATAAATGATGAGTTCAACCATAAAACTCTTACTAGAAGAAAATATAGGAATACATCTTATTGATCTTGGGTTAGGCAAAGCCTTCTTAGATATGACACTAGGAGTACAAGTAACCAAAGAAAAAGACATGAATTGGACTTTGTCAAAATTAAAAATGTTTGTACTTCAACAGGCACCATAAAGAAAATTAAAAGACAACTCACAGAATGGGAGAATATATTTCTAAATCAGATATCTGATAAGGGACTTGTATCTAGCATACTTAAAAACTCTTACAAGTTAGTAATAAAATGACAAATAACGCAGTTAAAAATAAGCAAAGAACTGAATAGCGGTTCTCCAAAGAAGACAAACAAATGGCCAATAAGCACATGAATAGATGCTCAGCATCATTACTCATTAGGAAAATGCAAATCAAAGCCATAATGAAATGCCATGTCACACCCAGTGAGATGGCTATAATAATGATTCTAAAAAGACAGAATCATAACAAGTATTGGTGAGAAGGTGGAGAAATTAGAACCCTTATACCCTTTTGGTGGGAATGTAAAATGGTACAGTCACTTTGGAAAATAGTCCGACAGTTACTCAAACATTAAACATAGAATTCCACATGATTCAGCAATTCTACTCCTAGGTATACACCCAAGAAAACATATGTCTGTACACAAATGTTCATAATAGCATTATTCATAATAGCCAAAAACTAGAAACAATCCCAATGTCCATCCACTGATAAATGGACAAAGAACAAGTAGTATATACATACAATGGAATACTTGACAATAAAAAGGAATAAAGTGAGTGATATTGTGATTTCTAAGAAATACATACTTGGTCTTTGTCTCTGTTTCTGTCACAGGACTCCTAAAACCCTTGGAATTTCCTAAGTGATGAGAACAATAATGGTATCTTTTGTTATGGCAATGAGATGACTTTGGGAAAGCACCTAAGGGTGGGGGCTGGCTGCCAGGAGAACCAACCCTGTGATCAGAGGCTTGGAACTTCCAGTGTCCCATCTCCCTGACCTCTGGAGAGTTGACTCAACTGCCAATGGCCAATGATTTCATCAATTGTGCCTGTGCTATGAAGCCTCCATAAAAACCCAAAGGGGCTGGGTTTGGACATGTTCTGGGCTGGCGCACACACGGCGGTGCTGGGGCAGCAGCACATCCAGACAGGGCACAGAAGCTCGGCACCCCTTCCCACAGACCCTGTCCTGTGTATCGCTTCCATCTGGCTATTCTTGAGTTATATTGTTTATAATAAACTGGTGATTTAGTAAGTAAAAGCATTTCTCTGAGTTCTATAAGCCCCTGTAACAAATTAATCAAACCCAAGGAGTGGGTGGCAGGACCCTCCAACTTATAACTGGTTGGTCAGTACAGGTAACCACCTGGACTTTCAACTGGCATCTGAAGTGTCTGGGTGGGGCAGTCTTGTACACTGAACCCTTTACCTGTGGAATCTGATGTCATCTCTAGGTAGGTAGTGTCAGAATTGAGGTGAATTATAGGACACCTTGTTAGTGTCTGAGAATTGCTTGTTGCATGTGTGGGAAACCCCCTCCCCATGTTGGAATTGGGTCCAGGAACCCATTTAAGTAAATACATGTTATAACATGGATGAACCCCGAAAATATACTAAGTGAAAGAAGCCAGTCACAAAAGGCCATATTCTATTTATGTGAAATGTCCAGGAAAGGCAAATCCACAGAGAAAGAAAGTCGATTAGGATTGCTTAAGGCTAGGGTGGGAGGGAGTTGTTGGAAAACAGAAATGATTGCAAATGGATATGGATTTCTTTCTGGAGGGATGAAAATATTTTGGAAGTGATTGTGGTGACAGTTGCGTAACTGTGAATGTATTAAAAACCATTTAATTGTACACTTGAAATGGATGAATTATATGGTATGTGAATTATATTTGATTTCACATTCAATTTTACATATATGAATATACATGTATATATTCATATGTACATATGAAATTATTGATTGGTGCTTTGGAAGAAGCCCTTTAAAAGGAAACAGACTTGGCTGGCTTGTTCCTTTGCTTTTTTTAAAAACCTGAACTTTGTTTTCTAACTGAGGTAAAATATATATGCCATAAAATAAACATCTTAAGTGAATAATATAAAGAGTTTTGATAAATATATGCATCTGTGTATCATGCCAATGAAGATGTAGAACATTTCCAACTTTCTATGCATCCTCCTGTCACTACCATTCCTCAGAGGCACTGTTCTGCTTTCTATTATGATAGATTTAGTTCTGCCTTTTCTTGAACTTCACATAGATGTAATCACACTGTATGTATGATTTTTTTACTCAAGATTATATTTTTGAGATTCATCTACATTGTTGCTTTTATCAGTAGTTAATTCTTCATTCTTTTTATTGTTAATTAGTATTCCATTTTATCAATATAATACCATTTGTTTACGCATCTATTTTCTTTTTATGAACATCTGGGTCGTTCCGAATTTTGGGCTGTTATGAATAAAGCTGCTATAAATATTCTTACATCAGTCTTTTTTGAACATATGTTTTCATTCCACTTGGGTAAATGCCTATAAGTTGAGTTGCTAGATCATAGGGTAGATGTTTATTAATTTTTGAAGAAACAGCTAAAAAACATCCCAAAGTGGTTGCACAGTTTCACACTCCCCTAAACAACGTATGAGAATGTACTCATTCAGATTCTCGCCAACATTTGTTAAAATTTTAAAATTTTAGCTATTCTAGTGGGTATGAAATGGACCTCACTGTGGTTTTAATTTCCATTTCCTTACCGACTAATGCAGTCGAGCACTTTCACCCATGCTTATTGATTATCCCCATATGTCTTCTTTTGTGAGATGACTTTTCTTTAAAAATGTTATTTGTCACTTTAATTTGTAGGAGTTCTTTAAATATTCTGGATACAAGTCCTTTGACAGATACAGCTATTATAAATATTTTTCCCCAGTCTATGGCCTGGTTCTTTATTTTATTAAACTATTTCTTTTCATGAGTAGAAATTTTAAATTTGGTGAAGCTCCAGTTATCAATTTTTACTTTTATTGTTAGTACTCTTTGGGTTTCCCTAAGAAATATTTGGCTACTGTAAGGTTATAGAATATTCCCTTTGTTTTCTTATAGAAGCTTTATAGTTTTAACTTTTACATTCAAGTTTAATGGATCTTAAAGTAATTTTTGTATATGGTGTCAAGTAGAAGTCAAGGTTAAATTTTTTATACATATATCATACTGTTCCAGACTATTTTTTTCAATTACAGTTGACATTCAATATTTTATATTAGTTTCAGGTATACAGAGTAGTGGCTAGACATTTATATAATTTATGAAGTGATCCCCCCCATAAGTCTAGTACTTACCTGGCACCGTACATAGTTATTACAACATTACTGACTATATTCCCTATGCTGTACTTTACATCCCTGTGACTATTTTGTAACTACCAATTTGTGCTTCTTAATCCCTTCACCTTTTGCACCCCCCCGACCCCCCTCCCGTCTGGTAACCATCAGTTTGTTCTCTGTATTTATCAGTCTGTTTCTGAATTTTGTTGTTATTTATATGGTTCTTTAGAGTCCACATATAAGTGAGATCATATGGTATTTGTTTTTTTCTGTCTGACTTATTTCACTTAACATAATACCCTCTAGGTCCATCCATGTTGTTGCAAATGGTAAGATTTCTTTTTCTTTTTTTTTTAATGGCTGAGTCCAGACTGTTTATTAAAAACATTTCCCTTTCTGCATTTAATTGCATTGGCACATTTGCTGAAATTCAATTGACTATAGTATGTCTGGATCGAAATCTGAAATTCTGTTGCACTGATCTCTATTTCTGTATTTATGCCAATACCACACTATCTAGATTACTGGACCTTTGTAATAAGTCTTGAAATCCAGTAGTGTGACTCCTCCAACTATGTTCTTCTCTAATAATCAATCTTTTAGAGAAAATGACATCATAACAATAGTGTGTCTTACAATCCATGGACATGATACAGTTCTCCATTATTCAGATCTTCAATTTCTTTCAGCAATGTTTTTTAGCTTCCAGCATAGAGGTTTTTTTCCATATCTTTCATTAAATTTATTCCTAGGTATTTTTTTGGTGTGTGTGTTTGATGGTATTGTAAATAGCATTGTTTTCTAAATTCTGTTTTTTAATTGTTTGCTAATAGTATATGGAAATGTAATCAGCTTGTTTCCTGTAACTTTGCTAAATTAATTTATCAGTTCTAGTAGTTGTATTGAAGAGTTCTTAAGACTTTCTATGTACATAACTATTTCCTCTGCAAATAAAGGTAGTTTTACTTCTTCCTTTCCAATCTTTATGCCTTTTGGTTTTTTTTCTGGTCTTACTGCTCTGACAAGACCCTCCAATACAACATTGAACAGAAAGGGTAAAAGTAGACATCCTGGCCTTATTCCTGATCTTAGGGAGAAAAACATTTAATATTTCACTGTTGAGTTATGATGTTAGCTGTAGGTTTTTTGGTAGAATTCCTTTATGAGACTGAAAATTACTGAAACTTATTTTATGGCTAAGCATATGGTTTATCTTGGAAAACGTTCCATATGCTTCAGAAGAGAATGTATTATCCTGTAGTTATTTTAATGTTCTCAGTTGCTCAGAGGGGGAGGTTTAAAATTTATAAATATAATAATGTATTTGTCCATTTCAGTTCTGTTGATTATTTTTCACATATCTAAAGCCCGGTTATTTGTTACATACTAATTTATGACTGTTAAATCATTTAAGCAAATGACCTTTATATCATTATTAAATCATTTAAGCAAATGACCTTTTTATCATTATTAAATCAATATCTTTATCTCAGGTAATAATGATGGTTTTTAAAGTTTATTCTTTGTCTGATATTAATATAACCACAGCACCTATTAAGCCTTCTAGTTGTATAAGATATCTTTTTCCCTTCTTTTACTTTCAACAGATCTGTGTCTTATATTTAAAATACCTCTCTTGCTGTATGCAATGTCAGAGGGGTAGTAGATGCGGGGAGGGGGCTTATCACTGTGTGAAGGATATGAATGACAAATGTCTAACTATTACATTGTTTTGTACACCTGAAACTAATAAAATAAAATAAAATAAAACATCTCTCTTATAGATAGCAAATAGTTTGGTCTTGCTTTTTGATCCAGTCTGACAACCTCATTTAATTGGGTGCTTAATTCTTTCATACTTAATCTTACTACATATGCTGTCAGGTTTAAATTTACTATCTTATTTTTTTCCATTTGTTTCACTTGTGTCTTGGTCCTCTTTTTTTCCTTCCCTGTCTTCATTTTGAGATATACATATAATTATTATTTTTCAGTGTTTCATTTTAATTTCTCCATTGGCTTTTTAGCTATATCTCTTCCCCCCCTCCCCAGTGTTACTCTACGAATTCAATATGAACCTTTATTATCATCTACTTAGGTTTAATTTTGTGCCACATATAAAATATAATTAGTCTGCTTATGCCCCTCATCCTTTGTTCCATTGTATTATATATTTTAATGTACATACATTATAAAATCCATAACATTACAACATTTCCTTTAAATAGTTAACTTTTGAAGAAATTAACAGAATAATAAGATGGTCTTTTATATTTACCCTCACATTAACCATTATTTTATCATTTCTTACAGTGTAGATCTACTGGCAACTAATTGTCTCAATTTTTATTTATCTAAATATGTCTCTATTTCACCTTAGGTTTAACAAATATTTTAACTAAATATAGAATTCTAAGTCAAAAGTTCTTTTTTAAAGCACTTTAAAAATGCCTCTGGGACTGAACTCACCAATAAAAAGGCACAGAGTAGCAGACTGGATCAAAAAACTAAACCCAACCATATGTTGCCTCCAAGAGACACATCTCAGCTACAAGGACAAATATAGACTCAAAGTGAAAGGGTAGAAATTGACACTCCAAGCAAATGATGTCCACAGAAAACCAGGTGCAGCCATACTGATATCAGATGAAACAGACTTCAGGATAAAAAAGGTAACAAGAGACAAAAATGGACATATCATAATGATAAAGGGGACTGTACAACAAGAAGATATAACAGTCATCAATATTTATGCCCCCAATCAGGGAGCACCGAAATACACCAAGCAACTACTAACAGAACTAAAGGGAGAAATTGACCAAAACACAATTATACTAGGGGACCTAAATACATCATTGACAGCTATGGATAGATCATCCACACAGAAAATAAAGAAAGAAATATCAGCCCTAAATGACACATTAGATGAAATGGACATAAATGACATTTATAGAGCACTTCATCCTAGACCATCAGACTACACATTCTTTTCTAGTATACATGAACATTCTCAAGGATAGACCATATATTGGGACATAAAGCTAGTCTCACAAATTTAAGAAGACTGAAATCACACCAAGCATATTCTCTGATCACAAGGCTTTGAAATTGGATATCAACTGCAAAAGAAAGCAGGAAAAACCACAGCTACGTGGAGATTAAACAACATACTTTTAAAGAACGACTGGGTCAAAGAAAAAATAAGAGGAGAGATCAAAAGATACATAGAAACAAATGACAACAAAAATACATCCTACCAAAATTTTTGGGATGCAGCGAAAGCAGTTTTAAGAGGGAAATTTATATCTTACAGGCTTATCCCTCAAACAAGAAAAATCCCAGATAAATAACCTCACATTACACCTTAAAGAACCACAAAAAGAAGAACAAACGAAACCCAAAGTCAGCAGAAGGAAGGAAATAATAAAAATCAGAGCAGAACTAAATGAAATAGAGAAAAAAAATAGAAAAAAAATAATGCGACAAAGAGCTGTTTCTTTGAAAAGATTAATAAAATTGACAAACCCTTGGCTAAACTCACTAAGATAAAAAGAGAAAAGACACAAATAAATAAATCAGAAATGAAAGAAGGGAAGTTATCACGGATGCCACAGAAATACAAAGGATCGTCCAAGAATACTATGAAGGACAGTATTTCACCAAATTCGATAACCTAGAAGAAATGGACAAGTTCTTAGGAACATGTAGCCTTCCTAGGCTGAATCAGGAAGAATTGGAAAATCTAAATAGACCAATCACCAGTAAGGAAATTGAATCAGTCATCTGAAACCTTCCCAAAAACAAAACTCCAGGACCAGATGGCTTCACTAGTGAATTCTACCAAACATTCAAAGAGGATCTAATACCTGTCCTACTCAAACTCTTCCAAAAAACTGAAGAAGAGGCAATACTCCCTAACTCATTTTATGAGGCCAACATTACCCTGATACCAAAACCTGGTAAGGATAACACAAAAAAAGAAAACTACAGACCAATATCTCTGATGAATACCGATGCAAAAATCCTAAACAAAATTCTAGCAAATCGAATGCAACAATGCATTAAAAAGATTATTCATCACGACCAAGTGGGGTTCATCCCAGGGGCACATGGATGGTTCAATATATGCAAATAAATCAATGTGATACATTACATAAACAAAATAAAGAACAAGAATCATATGATTATATCAATAGGTACAGAAAAAGCATTTGACAAGATACAACATCCATTTATGATTAAAATACTTCATAATATGGGTATAGAATGAAAACACCTCTACATAATAAAGGCCATATATGAAAAACTGTCAGCTATAATCATAATTAACGGTGCAAAACTGAAGCCCTTTGCTCTATGTTCAGGTACACGACAGGGATGTCCCCTAACACCTCTGCTTTTCAATATAGTATTGGAAGTCCTAGCCAGAGCAATCAAGCAAGAGAAAGAAATAAAAGGCATCCAAATAGGGAAGGAAGGAGTTAAATTGTCACTCTTTGCAGATGACATGATGCTATATATAGAAAACCATAAAGACTGTACCAAAAAGCTATTAGAAACAATAAACAAATACAGTCAAGTTGCTGGCTACAAAATCAACATACAAAAGTCCATTGCATTCTGCTATACTAACAGTGAAATCTCAGAAAAAGAAATAAAAAAAACAATTCCTTTTGCAATTGCAACAAAAAGAATAAAATACCTAGGAATAAACTTAACCAAGGATGTGAAAGACCTATATACTGAAAACTATAAAACATTTTTAAAAGAAACTGAAGAAGACTCAAAGAAATGGAAAGACATTCCACGTTCATGGATTGGAAGAATCAACACAGTTAAAATGGCCATATTACCCAAAGCAATATACAAATTTAACGAAATCCCCATCAAAATCCCAGTGGCATTTTTTAAAGAAACAGAACAAAAAATGATCAGATTTGTATGGAACCACAAAAGACAAAAGACCCCGAATAGCCAAAGCAATCCTAAGAAAAAAGAACAATGCTGGAGGTATCACACTCCCTGACTTTAGCTTTTACTAGAAGGGCAACAATGATCAAAACAGTATTGGCAGAAATGGTATTGGCAGAAAAACAGACACACAGACCAATGGAATAGAATTGAGAACCCAGAAATAAACCCACATAAATATGGACAGATAATTTTTGACAAAGAAGCCAAAAACATACAATGGAGTAAAGACAGCCTCTTCAATAAATGGTGCTGAGAGAATTGAAAAGCCACGTGCAAAAGAATGAAACTGTACTGCTATCTGTCACCCTGTACCAAAATTAATTCAAAATGGATCAAAGACCTAAACATAAAACCTGAAACAATAAACTTCAAGAAAACATAGCTACTAAACCTATGGACCTTGGGTTCAAAGAGCATTTTATGAATTTGACTCCAAAGGCAAGAGAAGTAAAAGTTAAAATAAATGAATGGGACTATATCAAACTAAAAAGCTTCTGCACAGCAAAGGAAATTATCAACAAAATAAAGAGGCAAACAACCGAATGGGAGAAGATTTTTGCAAACAATGCCTCCGATAAGGGGCTAATACCCAAAATGTACAAGGAATTCATACAACTCAACAAAAAAACAAACAATCCAATTAAAAAATGGGCAGAGGACCTGAAGAGACATTTCTCCAAAGAGGACATACAAATTGCCAATAGACATATGAAAAAATGCTCAACATCACAAATCATCAGAGAAATGCAAATAAAAACCACAATGAGATATAACCTCACCCCAGTTAGAATGGCTATCATCAAGACAAACAGTAACAAGTGTTTGAGAGGCTGTGGAAAAAAGGAACCCTCATACACTTTTGGTGGGAATGCAGACTGGTGCAGCCATTATGGAAGGCAGGGTGGAGGTTCCTCAAAAAATTAAGAATAGAATTACCATATGACCCAGCAATCCCTCTCCTGGGGATCTACCCCAACACTTATCCATAAAGACACATGTGCTCCAATGTTCATTGCAGCTTTATTTACAGTGGCCAAGACATGGAAACAACCAAAGTGTCCTTCAGTAGATGAACAGATAAAGAAGTTGTGGTATATATACACAATGGAATACTATTTTTGGCTATAACAAAAGATGAAATAGTACCATTTGTGACAACATGGATGGATCTTGAGATTATAATGCTAAGTGAAATAAGTCAGACAGAAAAAGTCGAGAACCATATGATTTCACTGCTGTGTGGTATATAAAACTGTAAACAACAAAGAACAAACAAATGAAGAAAACAAAAACTTATAGACATAGACAATAGTTTAGTGGTTACAAGAGTGTAAGGGGGGTTGGGGGTAGATGAGGGTAAAGGGGAACCAATATATGGTGATAGAAAGAGAACTGACTCTGGGTGGTGAACACACAATCTGAGATACAGATGATGTAATACAGAATTGTACACCTGAAATCTATGTAACTTTACTAACAATTGTCACCCCAATAAACTTGAATTAAAAAAATGCCTCTGGCATCCATTTTTTTCTGATAAGTTATCAGAAATGTGTATTGTTGTTCCTATTAATATAACGTGTTATTTTCTCTATTTTTGTTATTTTTCTCTTTACCTTTGACTTTTCTCAGTATCATTTAGCTGCGATACAACTGGGTGTAGTGTTTTTGTTTTTGATTCTTGTTTTTAATTTATCCTGTGTGGGGTTTGCTGAGCTTCTTGGAGCCATAAGTATACGCTGTTTTTCATCAAAGTTGGGGAATTTTAAGTCATCATCTTCAAATTTTTTTTGGGGGGGGGAGTTATTTTGTACATAGTCATCTCCTCTCTCTCTTTTTCTTCTGGAACTCCAATTATACATAAATCTAATCCATATATAATTGTGTATTAGATTGATATTATTTCATATTATAGAGTGTTCAATATTTTCAGCCTTTTTTTCCTTGTGTTCTTCAGATTTGATAAATTCTATTAATCTTTCTTCACATACACTAACTCTTCCTTTTCCCTCCTTCAATCTGCTGTTAAGCCCTATCTAAAATAATTTACATTTCAGAGTTTGTATTTTTGCAGGTTTAAAATTTTTAGTTTCCATCTCTCTGCTGATTTCTGTCTTCTCATTACGGCCATGTTTCCCTTTAAGTTCTTGAACATATTTATAAAAGCGGCTTTAAAGTCTTTGCTAATTACATCTGGGTCATCTCACTGTTTACACTGAAACATTTTCATGTTTCTTTACATGTCTAGTATTTATTTTACCATACGCTGGCAAATAATATAACTCAGCATAATAACATAAAGGTAAATAAACAAATATTATTTAAACACAACATATAAAAGTCATTAAAAGGAATGAGGTAGCTGTATATGTAGTTAGATGGTGCCTCGATATGCTAAGCTAAAAACCCAACTTGCAAGATAGTATATAAGTATATATGTATGTATGTGTGTGTGTGTGTGTGTGTGTGTGTATACATATGTGTATATATATATATATATGTGTATGTATATGTAATATATATATAATATGCTATTATATGTAATAGCATGGTCCAATTTTTTAACTTTCTATTTTTAGATAATTATAGACTCACATGCAGCTACAAGAAATGACACAGAGATCCGATATATATACTCTTTACCCAGTTTACCTTAATGGTACATCATGCATAACTATAGTACAATATTATAACCAGGAAATCGACACTGATACAATCACAAACCTCATTCAGATTTCACCAGTTTTACATGAGCTTGTGTATGTGTGTTTAGTTCAACACAATTTTATCATATGTGTATTCAAGTGACCATCACCACAGTCATGATAAAGACAGTTCTATCACAAATTTCCATCATGCTACGCTTTTCATATGATCCATTTTTTATGGGGGGAAAAGTATTAGTTTAGTTTTAAATGCAGAGAAAAATCAATGTGGAAAGTTATTCACAAATTGGTAAGTTTTAGAGTATACTCATAGGATTGCAGAAAGGAGAAAAGTTTTGAATTTTTTACTTTATATACTGTTGTTTGTTTTTTACAATGAACAAGTTTATCACTTTTTTAATATAAAGAATAAAATCTGAAAAATAAAAACAACATGGAAATATCCTATTTTAAGTATAGCAGGGTCAGAGTAAACAAGTGCATAAAAGCAGAAGCTTAAAAAAGCATAATACTTAAGTATATACAATAAAATCTAGGAATTTACTTTTTTGTTATTAGTATACTATATCCAAATCGGGTTTCTTTACTTAAGTAAGAACTGGTTACTTTTAATACTAAGACGGATTCCAAAAAGCCTGAAAAAAACTTTTAAAAATTCACAGAAAACTAAAAAGCTACAATAAATGGAGTTATATTACTTATAAATAGGGTAAGAGTGGACAATTAGGCACTTAACAAATAACATTTGCTAAGAGTTTTCTGAGTATAATTTTAATGTTGTTTTTTAACATCACATTATAGTATTACATTATTCCTTTTATGTTTGGCCAAAGATGTACTGTTGGCATGTGGTATAGACTCAGAATAACTCACAGAAGAACTTTCTTATGATCAGTTTTCAAAGATGAAATGGATTGTCCCAGGTTAGTGAGTTCCCCATCATTAGCAATCAGAATCCAAACAGAAGCTAATTGCCCATTTGTGGCAGGAATGTTGCTAAGGAGATTCAGCATCAGAAATATGTCCATTAAGGTCTTTTCCAGAGCTGAGGTTCTATAATGGGTAAAAAAGCACTGGATCCACAGCCAGAAAACCTAAGATTAAGTTCTGGTTCTCCAGGATAATTTTGAGAATCATACTGAACCTGTTTCATCATTTGTAAAGGAAATACTGTAAGTAACAGTGCTTTGTTAATGGTAAAAGCACTATCTGAATAATATTATTTATTATAACTTGAGGATAATTCAAGGGATATTGGGTTAAAACTTTAACAGAATTTATTTAAGCCAGCTATTAAGCAGACTTCTGAATAGTAAGGATTATGGAACCCATTTTTCCAGAGAGGCTGTGGAATTTTCAGAGATATACAATTCTCAGTACCTAGGGATCATTTAGACACAAACTTGATCTACATCAAGAAGCTGAATTATGATTTATGTGGCACTATATCTATCCCTAGTTGTTAGAAATACTATGAAGAAGAAAAAGCAAAATGATCTTTTCCTGTTAATGTTAAAGTGTTATCAAATGCCTATAATTCAAGCATATTTAACCTTCTCTCTTGTAACAAGCATAGGGTAGGCAGTCAATGTCATTTCAAAAATAACAGGCACAGTAGGAACTTGACAGTGTGCTCCTGACAAAAGCTCCAAAATGGCAAACCAGAGATGTGGGCCCTACTACTGAATTTACTGCTACCCAACCAGAGCTGTTCTGAATTTCAAATTCCTGATGTTTAAAATGGGGGCTTTGGGTTGTTGGACTAAAATAGCGATTAAAGTTTCAGTTTGAGTATTGTATGAGATTTCTAAAATAACAGATCTTTTTATAATTCTGTGCAAACCTATCTGTTAAGCAAGTCACCCACCACAGTATCAATTCTTCATCGTCTTTCAAATATCTTTTCTCTTATTATAGCAATGTGACTATGTACAAAATAAGTCAACTCTTGACCCATCCATAATTAGTTCACAACACGCACAAAGAAGGAAAAGTCCCATACTTCATAATCACGAACATTTTCAGATTTTAAATATTCTCTCTAAAATTATAAGTAGGTATTTATTAATCTACGTGTATTTTCAAATAAGCTATTTATCTGGAATAAATGAGGACTGTTAAAGTAGAAAAAAATTGCTAGGTAATTGTTTCAATAGACCTTTGTAGGCTGGCTGCCTGAGGAGCACTTGTATTTTCATTTACTTGTATCTTGCTGCCCAAGAGCCAGGAGTCCCAGTATTTTATGTAGCTTACAGTTTTAGTCGGTACTTTAATAGTAGACCAAATAAAATTTCCTTCTGTTTCTGCTCATGGACTCCTATATCTTTCTTAGGACCCACAAATCTCCAACAGAATATAAAATACAGTAATAACAAGGTACTTATTCTCTGAAAGAAAGCAAAGAGACAAAAGAAAACACACGCCTTTTTACTGCTATATATCATTACTAGGCAATCTCCCTTACATGTAAAATTACTCGTCCCCCAAAGAATCTTCTCAAGATGCCATTGTAATTAAAATGGAAGTGTCTGTCTTCTTGTGCCTTCACTCTGATGTCTGCCTCCCCAGAGAACTTAGGATATTTATCATTCTCTTCTTTACACACCTGCACCTCCCCGGATGCCTCAGTAACAAGGTGACTAGCAAAGTACAAAAGATTTAACACAGCCATAATCACTACTATTCTTTAGGCCAAGATTCCTCATCTAGATTCTGATAGTACAAGGGGAACTTTGCATATACGTTTTATGGTAAATCGTTATTATGTTTAAAACATAAAAAATTTAATGACGAGCTTAGCAAAAATCCAACACTTTAACATTCTCTACAACAAACACAGCGAATCGTGTTTTTCCCAAGCAAAGGCCACAAACACGGCCATGGATCCCTTCTAGGTTGAGAGAGAAATTGGGAAGACCAATCTTCTGAATATTTTCATAGCTACTGCTCCTGAACAGTGGTGGCTCTTGAGAGAACGAGACAGAACAAAGATCTTAATATTGCAGGTCTGAAAGACACCCACATCAAAACCAGGTACAGTGGTCTTCACCTAAGCAGCTGGCGGACTGCAGGATGGATGTGGGCACTCTTCTGCCTAATAAAATCTGAATCAAACACTTTGCATCTGATTCTCCCTGTGAGCTTTTATGCAAACTTCTAAAGTGCAAGGAATCCTGGGGTGGAAGAGCTATTCTGAGAGATTTCACATAGTTCATGTAATTAGGGAAACCACTTCCTTTGATTGTAAGTGTTCAAAACAGCTGAATTTCTCCTATCAAAGGCACTCTGTGATTTGGGTCACCTCTTTTACTTTCTCTTTCATGTTTCTCAGGATGAGAGGTGAAGCTGGAGAGCACATTATTTAGGGGAAAAAAAGATCTTGCTTTTTGTTTTAGGGATTGAACTTACACTATTCAAAAGACTGTCATTTAGAATCTTCCTTTCTCTCTCACCCTCCGTCTCTTTCCTTCTCTATCCAGGCTCTTCAGTAGCTACAGAGGACACATTCCAAAATGCCAATTTAAGGATGATGGAAAACTGTTATATTGTGTGTAAAAGGATTCTAATTTTCATGTTTGGTTTTAAAACATATTTAGGAAGAATTGTAATCTGCAGGATCTTGATCCCCACGTTATGCATTTTTGTTGTTAGTACAGTTGAATTATAGAGAGACAGACAGAGGGGACTGGAAAAAGGAGCCCCCTTCCTTCCCCCCTCTCCCGAAAAGCACAAGCCACCAGTAGCAAACAACTTAAAAGAAACTACCACTCTGTTCTTTTCCTGTAGTCCTGGAGTATCCTTTTTCCCTAAAAGTGGAACACCAGCTTATTCCATGAGGTGGTTCATGCTGCTTTTGCTACAGCTGATCTTAGCACGGATCCTGTGAAGGTATTCAGTACGAATTACTCTGAAATGCCTTGGTCAGTTTAGCCGCTCATTAGATTGGTCAGTGAATATACAAACTAAGTAATTTACCATTTACCAACCAGTCTGATTAATGCCTATATTTGTACTGAATATAAAGCAAGACAAACAATAATGTACATGCTACAATCTCTAAGATTTTAGTTCATTTAAATTTCAGTTAGTAATTAAAATTCTGGGTGGTGAATAAAAACCAGTGATATTGTCAGTCATATCAAGAAACAAGGATTTTGAGCCACATGAATAAAACATGACCAAGTTCTCCAAAGTGACAATAATACCACTTGTATTCATTATACTTGATCTTTACCATTCCAGGGAAATACGACTAGGCAGAAACTATCCCCATTTTATAGGTGAAAAAACTGAGTTCCAGAGAAGGTAGCTGACTTGCCCAGCAGCCCAGTTAATAAGAGTAAAGCAGGACAGATCTAGAACTTTAAACAGAGAAGAACAGGGCATGGTCTACATCATTCAGGAGCCCACATTTCTCTTATCACACTATGAGAATCACATTAGCTTTTCTGGCAAATATGGATATCACGTTTTCACTCAGAATGAGCCAAATGCAAACCGTCCTTCTGTTAAGCCACGTCTTCCTCATTTTTTACCTACATTCAGCTTTCCAGAGTCTATGGATAAGATTTTCCATTTTCATCTGTTGGTTCATTGCTCTAATCTGTCGAAATCATTTCAGGTTCTTGTTCTTATTACACCTTTTAACATGTCAACTACTTTTCCTATTCTCATATTAACTGAATCAGATGCTACCTAAATCATTAATATGTGTTGAATAGGACACGAGTAAAATTATTTAATTTCACAAAGACTGTGTTCTTTATGCACTTGTGAAAGTGCATACAAATTTTCCTAATTTGTACATGAAAACTGTATTTAAGTATTTTCATATTAATACTAAACTGTGCCTTCCAAATAGTAACCCCTCCTCTTTGTTCCTATCACTATTATAACCCTCGACATACTTTTTTAGCCCAAATGTATTGAGCATTTACTACATACCAAGCACTGTACTGATAACCTTTAATTCCCCCCAAGCTACTCTGAAGTAGGTCCTATTAGTATCTTCACCTTAGAAATGAGGAGGTTAGGGCACAAAGAACTTGCCTAAAGACTAAGCGAGTCAAGTACCTGGCCTAGGGCACCCAATACAGGTCGAAGTCCAGAACCCACCCGGTAGAGCACCGCCTCTGGACCAAAGCTATTTACAAGTTTGTCTCTCCCGGTTCAACTGTAAGATCCCTGTGGGTCCTCCAACTTTCAGCACGGTTCTGGCATATATGAAGTACTTAACAAACGGCTTCTGAATTAAGTTGAAACCACAGCATAATCAGGATGGAGCGGGCTCTACAGTCTAAATAAAAGAAGGTTAAAAAGGGCATCATAGCTATTTCCGAATATCTGAAAGATGCCAGATGGAAGAGGTATCAAACGCAATTTATGTGGCTCCAGCGGGTAGTACTAGAACCAATGGACAGGGGAGTCAAAGGTTAGAAAATTCTAAGTAAAACCAACTAAGGCCTTTAAAAGAAAGCGATGCAAAAGAAAGAGTGTCTTAATATAAGGTTCCTGAGATCAGAGGTATCGGAAGTGTTCAGATGACCAGATGATGTAGAGAGGAATGCCACAGCGAGAATCTCTGGTTAGGTACATCAGTGGCTCCTAAATGCCAGTCCACTGACCTGCTACGTCAGGGATAAATGTTTTGTTTTGTTAAATACATGCACACATGTGTGCACACATGTGCCTAGATTCTATTTTGGAACCACTACATCAGGATCTTTGGAAGCAGGGCCAAGTTCTCTTTAACAAGCCCACCAGGTCATTCTGATGTGCAGGCAAAATTCAGAAAATGGGACTTGTGAGGTCCTTTTCAACCTGAAGTTCCTATAATTTTATGACCGTGTGCTCTCAACTGTCTCATTTTTATGACCGTATTTAAAATTTTAAAGTCCTATAGACGCTACAGTTCCTGAATGACTCACTCTCTATATCAAACTCCTCTCAGTCCTTTTTGTTAGTTATTGTGAGAGAGCCTCTTCCAAATTGTGCGTCATCTCTCTACATGGTACCCAGTCTGTTTTCAGATCATATCCACTTTTATTACCATTGATAAAAACAATGACATCTGCTCTCTGGTAAAGGACTCTTAGATGTTTACATTGCGTTGCAACTATATGGTCTTCTAAAATGTAGTACTTACATATAAAATATGTATTCTTCACCACACTTCCCCTCTTAAAATACATGAAAACTTGGGTAAAGCATTTAAAAATATTGCTCCCTAAATTTTACATATCTCCATCACCTGCTTTAATAAACACTGAGTACTCTCCAGAAATGAGCCACAGTTTTTAATCAATAAACATTTTTGAGTATCTACTGTATGTAAAGCACCACTGGGAGCTGGGAAGTGGAAGAGATAAAAAGATATACTCAGTGTATATTTTTACAATTTGCTTAACACTTACCATGCGCTTGGCACTGTTAAATGCTTCTTACACTGCGCTGAGCGTGTACTCCTAACCATTGCACTATATACATCCTGATGACTAGGGACAAGTCTTAAAAGCAGCCTAAGGCACAGGCTTGATAGAAGTATAAATAGAGTTCTAAGAAAACAGGGAGGGAAAATTGAACTGCAGGGGCGGGGGGGGGTGGAGGGGAAGAGGGCCAGAAGAGCTTTTAAGGGGAGATATTTTAAGGACAGCAGTCTTCTGACCGGTTGGGGCTGAAGAAATGCATTTCCGCTGGAGACAGGAAAGCACAGCCCATCTGGAGAGTGTTCAGTCCTCTCATGAAGCTGATAGACAGCCTGCAGGAGGGGAAGATAGCAGGAGAAGAGGCTGAAAGCTCTTGTTGAGAGTAAATTTGTTTAAAGGGTCTAATGCCTCCTTAGAGGTTCGAATTTATTCTATAGGTAATGGAAAATCATCAAACGTTTCTGGTGTAGAAATGATATGATCTGATTTGTTTTTTCTTTTTTAAGTTGGTGTTCAGATGACAGATGGATCCGAAAGGGGAAAAAGCCAGGTGTGGAAGGAGAGATAATGATGACTTGAATTTAAGGGAAGCAGACATGGAGAGAAGGGATAACTAATTCTAAAATATCTTTCTATTGTCACCCAAATTTATATGGCTGAGAATCTAACTAGATGAACACCCATTGACTTAGGAATGGAGCCTTATTCTTTCATTTCAGGGACCTTGTTTTGGAATCCATTTGATTAGAGATGAGAATTCCATTGGGGAGTGTTAGGGGTGCGATCAGGGATATCTCCAGGAAATTGAAGACTTAGAATTCGTCCCGGTTGCAAATTACTCCTAGACACAGGGGAGGACATGAAATCACATCAAACTAGTTAGCTGTCATCCTTACTACTGCTTCCGTCACATCCTATTAGTTCTTAAAACTTGCTCCGTTCCCAAATCTTTGCTTTGTAATCAATCCAAAGACGACCTTATGGTTCACGATATTGAGTGACGTGAGCAGATCCTAGGAGAACTTTCCAACGATCCTACTTGCTGCTATCCTTCTGTATTTTTACACTTGATTTTTTCAGTTGTACGTGTATTCATCTTTGATTAAAAAAATTTTCTCCGAACACTATCCATATGCCACATAAATGTCTAGCTGAAATGAAGAATTCTGCCCAGCCTTTTGGCTTACAAAATAACAGACAATATGAAATAACTGTCATTAATTGGTATTCATTTTGAAACACGTTTTCTTTTTAACTGACAATTTTGAAAACAACTATCTGTATATGTGACTGGTTTAATGGTTCCTTTCTCTGGACAGTTTATTTTTCTCTCCACCTCAGAATGAAATCGTTGAATTCCTAAGCAACTCTTTCCCCATCTCCATCACACTGGGTATCCATGGCAACATGTCCTGAAGAACTGGTACACTGTGCCATGGCATTGTTTAATGGAGCCCCTAATGTCAATTACTATACATGTAACTTTATATGTGTGTGTGTATTACTTAACCACCTTTCCATTCTGTAGGCACACGGGATAGTCTCTGAATTCCCTGGAGACAGTGCATTACCCTCCAGTGGATAAAAGCCAGAGTAGATCAACAAAATGAGTGTCTGCACAAGGATGATTTTGGCTCTTCGGGCGGCTGCCGGCTCTGCTATGTTCACCAAGTAAGAAGAGATAGCCAAGGGTTTCATCCAGGCAGACAAAAACTCTGCACAAATGCCACTACTATGTGAAGTAATTCTAATCCCTAAGAAATCACATGCACAGTTTTCCAAGATGCAGATAGAAAAGTCAAAATTTGTCTTTGAAAGCATCTTGTTTCAGTCATAGCCACATGTCTCAGTAGAAGTCGGGCAGGTTCTAAATTTCTGTCAAACTGAATCCTGGTGCAGTTAAAGTTTTTGTTTTACACTGATGTGATATTGCAGTAGCAGTAAGAATCATCAGCCTCACTCGCCCTCCCTCTCACTGCTAACCTCATTTTACTTACTAAACAGCCTGCCAGGAACAGAAACGCAAAACCCACGGGTTCATATATAAAACAGATAGGAGAAACAAAGAAAGGATGAAGACCCTTCCTCCAGCAAAGCTCCAGGAAAGCCCATGCACAAGTGTCCAGTGGAAATGCTTTCCTGCCTTCTGAAACCTTTCTAAGAACCAATCAGGGAGGTATGGAAAAGAAGCAAGAGCCTTCTCACCCCACACAAACCCAAACTGGAAACTTCCAGGTGAACTGTCACATTTTGAATTGCTGAAAAATTGAATGGAGGTTGCTCTTTTATTTTTTTGTATAAATGTTGGATACACACACACACACACACACACACACACACACACACCCCGCAAGTAAAGATACAATAACTATAAGAAAGGGAACTAATAAAAATACTTTTTGACAATGGGGACCAAAAAACCAGTTTCTTGTTTAATGGAATTTAAAGGAAATTCTATTTGAGTGAGAAGTGATGTATTACTTTGTAATTCCAGGAAAGAATCAGCTCAATAAAATCCTAAAATCATCTTAAGCAAAGTCTCCATATAGCTATGGGAGAAATAATGCCAAGAACAGCATGGAAACTTTTAATTAAAGTCCATGTAACCATAATGTCTTCCATCTGCTGCTCTGCCACGGGATCTTTCTCAGATGCATAAACTCAAACCAACGCGGCTTCTTGGGAGTTGTAATTAGAAAACGACCATGAGAAATACTGGAGAAGGCATCAAGGAGCGTGAGACCAACCTAGTATTAGAGGGAAGAATAATGTTCTTTCTACTGTTATTTTAATCATTTCACAGTTTATTTTTTGCCTCAAAATGAATTCATTTTATTTTCCTTGTTAGACTCAAAAAGAAATTTTTAACTAGGA
Organism: Rhinolophus sinicus; assembly: GCF_057876585.1. Classification (NCBI taxonomy): domain Eukaryota; kingdom Metazoa; phylum Chordata; class Mammalia; order Chiroptera; family Rhinolophidae; genus Rhinolophus; species Rhinolophus sinicus. Next base: position 161,724,472 of record NC_142517.1, on the reverse strand, counting down.
GTGGGAAGGCTTCAACTCGGTGCACTTCAGTTAGCAGAGGCACAGCTGAATTTTTTCCTGGGAGCCTGGATTCAAGTTCTGGATCTAACATTGACCAACTATGTGTCCTTAGGCAGGTAAGTTAACTTCTCTGCATGCTTTCCACTGTGTATTGGCAATAAATACCTAACTCATTGGGGTGTTACCTATGCACACAAAGCACTGGCACACAGAAGAGTTCAATAAAGAATTGCAAATATTATTACTAGTTGACATGCGTAAATTATGGGGCTTCTGACTTCATCTCTTACTTCTTTTGCAATAATTTAGGATACATTGTACTAATGTGATATTCCAAACCAACATATCCATTTCTGGGGTTAGCCCCTTCCTCCCCATCCCTACGCCCATCTCATTTAGGAATTAAGCAATTTTTTAAAAAGAAAGGTCTGCACTGTTTACTAAAATTGTACATTTCAGCTTTTTTCTCCTATCTCATACCAGTTCCCATCGTCTTTCTTCCCTGTCAAAAACGTTCCAAAACGTCAACATGTTAAATTTGAAAGCTGCTGCTAATTCTAGCAGTCACCTTTTTAAACAGAATCCTGAGAAAAGCCAAATTTCTGTTTGTAAACAAATTATCTATAAAAGTATTAGGTTGGTGTAAAAGTAAGTGCGGTTTAAAAGGTTAAAAAAAAAAATTGCAAAAACCGCAATTACTTTTACACCGGCCTAATATTTTCCATCTCTTTCCATTACGAAAGCAGAACAAGTCATAAGAGAAGGGTTAGAGAGTAGTAAATGGTTATTTAAATATTAACAGAAGGTTTAAATGAGGTAGGAAATAGAATGGGGGAATGGGAACCTAACATCTGGAGATTTTATAGTTAGTGAATATCCATCCATCCATCCATCCATCCATCCATCCATCCATCCATCCATCCATCTTCCTGTTCTTTTTTAAACTCACTGAGATAATTAGAGGGAAATGACTAGGGGGCAGTCCTCTGTGGTGGAAATTGGCGTTCGTATTCCTGTTTTATTCATTTTGCGATCAAAATCCTGATGTTTACTGACTGGCCATAATGCTAGTCCCTACTTCCTCTTGCATGTTTGCATAAAACCACAAAACCAACCTCGATAGGATTGTGGTTTGGCGAGAAAATAAATGTCCATTCCAAAACCGCATGCTGTCACACAAGTGAACAATACTTGCAAGCTCCATTTCACTTTCTAAAATCCAGAAAACACAAACCTCTTACTTGTTGCAGTGGCCATCATCGGAGTTAAACGTGTGGATGCAGCCTGGCTGAATGCTGATTCTGCTTTTCTAAGCAAACCTTACTGCCCTGAATAGTCTGTAAGAGCATGCTGCAATTTCAGCAGTTCTTACCCCCTTCCCTCTGGAGTGACAATAAAAACAGGAAATGAATATTCTCTTTGTATAGAAGCATGCTTTATTACTTCAGACATCACCCCCCCCCCCCATCCCACCACTGCAGTACTGCGGCATTTGTCTGTCTTACTTTATGCAGGCCATTCTTATCGCTGCCCCAACTATATAGTAGGAAACCCAAAATTCTGTACCCACTTTAATTCATATGTAAGTGCCATGGGCAAAAAAAATCACGAAGAGCGATAGATAGATAGATAGATAGATAGATAGATAGATAGATAGATAGGCAGGCAGACAGACAGACAGACAGACAGATAGATATAGCTATCTATAGCTATCTGTCTGCCTGCCTATCTATCTATCTATCTATCTATCTATCTATCTATCTATCTATCATCTATCGCTCTATCTATCTATCTATCGCTCTTCGTGATTTTTTTGCCATGGGCAAAAATATCTATGTATCTATATAGATATAGATATATAGATGTATATGTATATATATAGAGATTGAGATAGAGAGAGAGAGAGAGAGAGAGAGAGAGAGAGAGAGAGAGAGAGAGAGAGAGAGAAAGAGAGAGAATATGTCTCATTCTTTGGATTAAACATATTAAAGTTCCCTTAAAGAAATTTAACTATATTGCTTCAAAGTGTTTGTTTTTAATCATTCTAATGGTATAATTTTCTGCTCATTTATAAATGTACAGACTACTGCAAAAGAGAATTGGAAAGTATACATACCTCAATTTAGGAAATTAAACGGAAATAAAAAACAGAAAGCCTTTTTTTCTGTTTCTGAGAAAACTCCTCTCTGGAATGAAACGAATCTTCTCTTCTATGCCCCAGTCTGCTGACATTTTTAGTGGTAGGCGAACCTTACTAATGTAAGGTTCTTTTTTCAAAGAACATATCTGAAATTTAACTTCACTTTCTATTTTCAAACTATGAGGTAGAGGCTTGTAGGCAGAGAAACACAAATAAGTGAGGTTGCTATAAAGGTAATTTGAGATCCTTGTTTTGCTGTGAGGAGATCTCTCACTATGCCAAAAAGCCATGAAACAATATGTGTTCTTTAGCTGTAGTCCCAGGACGCATGGATATGTTAGTGATCTGAAGACTGAAGTACATGGGCAAGAATTTATTGCACTGAGAAAGTGCTTTCTTTTAGGAGGTAATATACAGGAGATTCTACAAGGGATATATTTAATGCGAATTGAACATACACATCTACCACAAAATATATAAACTGATGATGAGGCAGTTGATTTTCAATGCAGGAAGAAAAAAAATGGTACATCCACTTCTTAGAATGATCTAGTACTTTATAAATATGTGTCAGTTATGAATTGACTGCCTCTCAGTTTTGCTCCTCCACTTTGTCCTCCTTTGTAATTCTTGAGTGGGACCCTGTAAACATTTCTCCTTAGTCAGTGGGTGTAATTTTAGGCGTTGTTAACAGAGGCACTGGAGAGTCACTGCAAGGCAGAGTGTTTTTTTGTTTCTTGGTGCTTTTTCTTCTTTTTACAACATGGCTGCCAGCAGTGTGCAGGACATCCAGTGAGACTCATCTTTCAGCAAGTTTCTCTGCACCCCAGCAGCTGGACAAGCTCTGGTGAACAAGCTCTGGCATGCCATGCCCGCTTGGACAGCTTCCTGCCTGCCAGCTTCCGGTCTGTGTAATGGCCACCAGCTTTACGTTCAGCAGTTCTGGCCCACAGGTAACCCAGACAGTGTCTGCTTGTAGAACGACTCCAGCCTATGGTACCATGTCAAACTTTACCAGCACCCCAGCAGGTGATTTCTTGTGAACCAGCTCCAGCCTATAGAACCACAATAAACTTTTCTGCCATCCATTCAGAGCTGTAGCCTCTACCACGCGTCTCAGTCCCAGCCTGGGGCCGGGCCCTTTCCACGTCTGTTCCTGTTTTGAATACTCTTCCTCAGCTACATGGGTACAAGCTGTTCCCTTTACTTGTTACTCCTAGCATCAGTCTCTTTTAGCCTGCTTACTACTAGTTAACCGTCTTTTACTAGTTAGTAATTCTCTATATGAAATTTCCGGACTGATACAGAATTGGTACCAGGCATGCTCCCAGGTTACAGACCCTCAAAAATAGGATGTTAGGGTTTCTTTGGTCATGAGCTTGGACTGAACTGCAGTGCTACGTTCCCTGTCAATGGGAAATGGGATGCTAGTAACCCATGGCATAACGTGGTATCACGTTATCATCTGTGACTAATTTCTGTGAAGTGCTAACTGAAAGGAGGCTTAGCAGTGAACACGGTTGCTGTCCTTGACCACGATGGCAGTAATGATGAATAGAAGGATTGCAGGGTGGGGTGGACTCTTTTGAGTGCAGTGAGGTATGTGCCAAAAGAAAAGGACAAGTTCAGGTCTTTTCATCGCCAGCCCAAGTCACAGTCTAAGGACCTGCGAGCTTCCACCGCAGCTCTAAAAGGATAGCTTATGTCCTATCGCCACCGGGCTAATATTTCCAGGAATCAAAACCAAAATTGATTGTGGATGGTGCTGAGTGCCAACATCAGTTGAAGTCACAACCTCACCAAATATCTCATGTGAAAGTGCATTAATTGGAAAAGAAACCTGGATAGGGTTACATCTGACTCGATTCCAGACGAAACCGATCATTTCAAATCCCAAAGTCATTATGAGGCTCCCTTACTGATCCCCTCCAAGAGTTCACCAGAGGGAACTGCTGCCATTTACTAGGTGGACAGTACCTGGGACAAAGGAAGCACCCAGTATTTCAGGGATGACTGAACACTAGCTCTGAATCAATGCCAAGTTCTCTACAACTGAGAAAGAAAAAACACAAGTTCAATTTATAAGTGGTTCTGTAGGATATGTTGGTACAAACTAAAAGTAGGTGTCTGCAGCTCCAGTCAGGGGTGATCCCCAAAGAAGAGCTTTCAAGGGAAATCCCCCCAGTAGGCAGAACTTCAGCAGTACATGCAGTGCTACATTGTCTGGAATGACAGATGGCCAGAAGTATGAATGTACACTAATCCATGGGTGATTGCTTACAGTTTGGCTGGATCATGAGTGACATGAACGCAACAGGCTAAGAGACTGATGAGAAAGAATTCTGGTGGAGAGGCATGTGGATGAACCTCGGATTGGGCACAGACCAGGTCCCCCAGAATGCTCACCACAGGGTATCCTACCAGAGGGAGGTGGATGATAATAATCAGATGAACGAAATTATATGCTCTGTAGATGTCATTGAGCCTCTTTCCCAGCAAGCACAATGCTAGCTCAAGGGGCTCGTGAACAAAGTGGCCGGGGTGGCCGGGAAGGAGACTCAGCAACATGGGCCTCACCTTATCAAGGCTGAACTATCTGCTGCGGCTGCTGAGTAGCGGTAATGCCTGTAATGTTTCTGACAGCGTCTTCAGCAGCTGCCTCATGGCGTGCCTTCTTCATCTTTACAGGATGCCACACGGCACTGCTTCTGATGAAGGAAACCATTTCACAGCAAAGGAAGGGCAGCAATGGGCTCAGACCGATGGAATTAACTAGTCTCACCACCCATCCCTTCTCTAAGAGGCAGCTGTCCTAACAGACAGGTGGAATGGCTTACTGAAGTCTGTTATGTCGTCAGTTGAGAGACATCCTAAAAGCATTTCTGACTTAGAGGATGAAGTTTATGCTCTGATTCAGAGGCCACTCTCTCCCTATAAAAGAATACATGGATCTGGGAATCAGCAGACAGAAATGGGACAGCTCCTATTAATCCATTCAAGAATTTTTTGCCCCCCATCCCAGAAACTTGGAGTTTCATTGGTTTGGAGGTCTTAGTTCCCAACGACGGAAGTTTTTCCACCAGGGGCACAATAATGATTTCATTGAACTGGAATATGAGACTGGCATTGGGCTATTTTATGCCACTGAACCAGCAGAAAAAGAGGTTCCTCTACTGACTGAGCAATGGATCCCAATTACCAACGGCAAACTGGGCTGTTGTCACTCACTGGAGGTAAGGAAGTCTGCATCTGTAACCCAGAGGATTCTGTGGGGTGACTCCTAGTACTTCTATGCCCAATAATAAAAGTGAATGAAACACTCTGACAACCAACAACAGGCGGGACTACTGAAGATTTGGAACCTGCAGGACTGAAAGTTCAGGTCACCCCACTAGGTGAAGACCCCTGACCAGCTGAGGTTTCGGCCGAGGGAAAAAAAAATATGGAATGAGAAGTGGAAGAAGAAAGCCAGTGATCATGACTAATTACAAAAATGAGGACTATAAATGAGGATGGTAGTAGGTCTGTGTATTTTTTTCCTTTGTTTAATTGCTATATATCTTTATCTATATTATATATGTACCGGGGGTGCCAAAAATATGTAAAGAAGTGGACACTTTGGTCAACGCTGCTCAAGCAGTAGTTCGCCGTAATCAGAACTGTCTGGATGCTGATGGTAACTACTTTGAGCACATCTTGTAACTGCAGAAATCAAGCGTGACTTGAATTCATCTTTTGTTATCGGTATATATTGAGTATTACAATTTTAATATAGTTTTCCTTTCTTAACATGTATATACATTTTTTGGCACCCTCTGTATACACAACATTTATTACTATACATTGACTATTTCTTTCTTTTCTTTCCTTCCCCTTGCTAGTATTTTTCTAGCTTTACTGAGGTGCAATTAACAAATAAAAATTGTATATATTTAAGGTGTACATAGTATTTTGATATACGTACACATTATGAAATGATTACCACCATCATGTAATTAACATATTTATCACCTCACATAATTCCCTCTTTGTGTGTGTGATGAGAACACTTGGGATCTACTCTGTTAGCAAATTTCACATTATTATAAATTTGTACCTTACACACATTTTCTTTATCCTAGGACACGTAGGCTGTTTCCACATCTTAGCTACTGTGAATAATGCTGCAATAAACATGGGAGTGCTGGTATCTATTCAAGATAGTGATTTTATTTCCTTTGGCTATAGAGCCAGAGGTGGGATTGTTGGATCATATGGTAGTTCTAGTATTAATTTTTTGAGAAACTCCCGTACTGTTTTCCATAGTGGCTGCACCAATTCGCATTGCCAACAACAGTGTATTAAGGGTTCGCTTGTCTCTATATCCTTGCCAAAACGTGTTATCTTGTGACTTTTTTTTTTTAAGTTAAAAAACAAATGAGAGTTTTATCCATTGGGGTAGTAGATCTTATGACTTTTTAATAGACATCCTAACAGGTGAGAGATAATTGTGGTTTATGATTTGCACTTCCCTGATTTCATATACCTGTTGGCTATTGGTATGTCTTCTTTGGAAAAATGTCTATTTTCCCCATATTTTATATACAAGTCGTTAGAGGTTAACGTTATGATTCAGTCTTTACGTAACAGAATAGTCAGTGGGGCTGTGATAGAATTTGAGGAGAACTTAAGAAAGCCAGCAATAGATACAATGATTGTTGGGACTATTTGTCTCCTTATTTAGGGGAATGGATGAGAATTTCTTCACTTGTATGATCTCGATTGGTTAAAGCACAGAGTTGTTTCGTTAATAGTTCAAAAATGGAACTATTCAAAAATGTGTGTAGAGGGTGTATACAGATGCTGAGAAGCCAAAGGGATGAACTGTGCCAGTTAACAAGTTGTTGCCCCTCAGCACCATATCTATTGTTTTATGCCCTGCCCTGTGAACTGGAGCTAAGCTCTATAAACATTGTTCCTTTGCCAGCTGGCACCGTGGTAGGCTGTGTCAACAAAGGGCACTGGAGGGACACTGTTAGGCAAAGCCAAGGAGGCGGCTTCTCCGTTTCCTGTGTGATTTTCTCCCCAGCGGCTGTGGCTGCCAGCAGCATGTGTGACACCTAATGTTACTCACCCTCAGTGTGTTATTGGTACGTCAGTGGGGAGGTTCTTTTGGACCAGCTTTAGTCTGACAGCATCCCAGCTGGTGGCTTCCTACATACCAGCACCAAACCATGGCACCCCCTGAGAACTTCACTGGAACCCCAGCATATGGCTTCTTGTAACCAGCTCTCTAGTCTGTGCCACCACAGCAAACCCGTGATCCAGGAGGCTACAGCCACATGCTCTCCAGTGAGGTCTAAATTTCAGCCTGGGGGCTGGGGGCCCTCTTCCAAGTCTGTTCCTTCCTTTGGTACTCTCCCTAAGCTCTAAAGGTGGCAGCTGACCCCTCCGCTTGCTGTTACTATATTCTTTAGAGGCTTTTGCTAGTTAATGGTAGTTGACCTTTTGCTAGTTAGTAATTTTTATATTGAATTTTCAGTGTTCAAATTACTGATGTGGTTTCTGTCTCCTGAATGGACCCTGACTGATATAATCTACTGTTTCGTACTGAAGCATCTTCTATATCATGGTATTACCCACTGAACAGGATTTTCTAATGGTACAAACTGTACAACTTTAAAACTTAACCACAGTTACTTCTAAAATCATTATTTTCATAATACTTTAGTAAATAACAAGAATAAACTGTCATTAGAATGAAAGGAGATAGTTTGAAGTCAAGTCCAATATGCCATGATGATGTAGATGCAACAAATGGTAGTGAACTGACATAATTACTACCAACTTATAAGGCAGGCTTGCCATGGAGGGCTCTCTCTCACCTCCCAGGAATCCAGTAACTCTCTTTGTCAAATGCATTCTCCATTCCAAACTTTCCACTGTAAAATCACTGAATCCAGAACAACGTCTTGTGAAAACCTACAGGGGAAAGTGTGTGGGTGTGTTTGTGTACATATGTGTCTGCTTGTGGCTCCTGAGTGTTCGTGTCCACAGGGATCAAAATTAAACACACAGTCAATCCAAGTAACCAACACATAAAATATTTATATGTTATGTTTTTCCTGCTGCTTTTCTCAATTGCTCCCTTACCACAAACCCATAACACAGAGATAAGAATTTGGGAATAATTTCAAAAAATTAATAGGTCCATAAAACTCTGTGGTTAGTTCTTGCCCCCCACCCCCCCTCCGCCTCCCAACTAGACTCATTAATGTTACTAACTTCAGATCTCATTCTTTCGGGCACATGTATTTAAAGAATTATTTTATCTCCTTAAATGTAGACAATAAAATAAACTAAGACATATTCTGCCTTGATGGGAGGAAAATGGAATTAGACATGAAACATATTAATCTGAAGGTCTTCTAAATGGCTAGATTTCTCCATTTGTAAAACAATGAGAGGAAAAATAGCTGGCCTCAGATAAAGTGCTTTCAGGTCCAAATTTTCCTGGTTATAACTGTATATAGAGCATAAAACCCCTTGGGCTAAGTCTTCTGCCATCCCAGAGGTTTAGATACTGTACTCTTGTCACATCTCTCCATTTACTCCCTCAAGCATCCTCCACCCTCTTCCTACCTTCCCTACCCTGACAAATGGCAGGTACAGACCTCTAACTGAACAGAGAAGGCCTTTATATAACTTAGGTAGTTTTCTACCTACTTAGGAGGAATGAGGAGTGTTTCTGGTATTAGGTGCCAGAAGAGATTAACAAAAATTTCTGTAGCCAAAAATTATTTATGTCTGTTTGCCTCATTCAGATGCAATTTCTAGATGAGCACTCCTTTAAAGTATCCTAACATTTGTTCTAGTCTGTGTTGTGTCATCTTGGAAATTATTAACCAATTCTTGTGCAATTAAGGATATTTAGGTAACAATCCAAAGAGTGAAATATTATTAAGAAAAATATTAAAATAGATGAGGTATATAAGAGCCTTGGTATTATTTTCATTTATGGGTAAATCATTGAGGAGCTAATTCATAAAATTTTATCTTTTCATTGTTACAAACTTTATTATTCAAAAAAAAATTCTCTCTTCAATGAAACAAAAAGTTAAATGTACCAATGCACTTAACACTCTGTATTTTTGGAAAAACCTCCAAAAGAGGTGGGGGGTAGGAGAAGTGTTTAAGTGGAATGGAAAAGTCTGCTAATGAAATAGTCTACTACGTATTAAATGTTATTTATTTTATACCTTTCACTATCACAGAAGCAAATAAGGTAAAAACAAGAGGAACAAGCACAGCCTGATCATTCTAGAATTTTCAAAGAAAGATTTTTTTTTTTTTCTAGAGTAGCTTTCCTCACAGAGAAAATCGGGGACAGAAGAGAGACCTTTATGTGGAAAAAGAAAATGAAAAAGAGACAAGTGATCTTTTCATTATCACCATTCTTGGTTTTTGTCTCATTCTTTTATGGTCACTGCAGGAATGAAAGAAAAGAACCAGTGCATTGACACTTTAGCACATAAAAGTAATTATCTATGTCTGTAGTTTGGGAAAACGAACGGAGGTAAGGAATAACTTCCTGAATTATATTCTATCAAATCAGAAATAATTCAGGAAGTATGGACATGATATTTGTAGTTTGGAAAGCTGCTTCCTGCTTACACATACATTCCAGCTCGTGTTTTTTTACATTTTGTTTTTGTGTTGCTACTTATAATTTTTGTGCCAAAAGTCCATTCCAAGAATTACAGTACATTCTATTAAAAATAATAATAAATGAAGAAGTTTAAAGGCTACAGGAATACAGCTAAACATGGCAGAGCCACGGCTGGGACTCCAGGCAGCCCGATTCCAGACAGCTGTTTCCTCCTTCTCACGGGGATCCTATTGGATGCATCGAGCCTCGAAGACTTTGACTGTCGAAATGCTGTCTTACTGTTGTGTGCTTGCAGGTTCTTTCATGACTATGTACGCCTTTCTCTACAAGGCAACTTTCCATGTCCTTTGCCTGTTTTCAGTAGAATTGTTAATTTTCTTACTATTGACCTGAAAGACCTCTGCGGTTATCAAGAAAATTTATCCTTTGCCTTATGCACTGATACTATTTTCCAAGTGTGTTTATTTACTTTGTTTATAATGGGTTATTTAAAAATACATATTAGCTTTTGAGCGGAAAAAAAAATTTACAGGAACATAACCCTACTTCATAAAAGGAACTCTTTTAGCATTTTTAAGAGATTCAGCTTAATATTCCTTGTCTTTCAAATATACATCACAAACAATATTTTTAAAAGACCAATTCTTTTGTTTTATTAATTGCATTGTTAAATACTAATGAAAATTCGTATTAGTATGAGACATAATTATAAAACAACTGTACCGATCTTTACTAAACCTCTTAGAACTGATACTTCCAAACGAGCTTTGCTCTCATCAATGAAGTCGCCAATATCACCACTCAACAACAGGGATTCGGTTTGCTTCTTTTTGAAGGAAGCTAGAAATCTGAATTTTCATGTAAAATCATTTAAGTTTTACATGATGACAACTTTTTAAACATTAAAATACTGCGTGGGCCAAATTGAACGTATCTGCAGGACAGACACCCATGAGCCACCAGTCTGTAACATGTATTGAACAATGACAACCCTGCTGGACTAGCACACAGCTATACCCAGTGGAGGCTGCCCTCTTCCCTTCCCTACAGCTCTCACCACTTCCCACTGTGTGATGCGTGGCTTTACCCTTTTAGATCACTGTATACAGACTCTGGAGTTTGCAGGCCTGATTTAAAACCACAGGCCCTGTAATTCCATTAGTTGGGTTCCTCAGTGTTGTAAACATCTGTCCTCTGATGGTATGTTTAATTTCTGACACACTCAAAAGTTATTAAAACTAAACCGACGCATGGATATGTTAACATTCATTTACCCATTAAGAAAACAATGAACACTGAGCCAGGTGAGCACAGATGCACAAAACCACTTTCTAGGCCTAGACGATGAAGGAGGCAAGCAAAAAGGGATTTGACAGGATTTGAAATGAGTGCGCGGGGGGAACCCTGCAGGCTTGGACACAAGTACATCCAACAGCGAATGCTGGGTTTGGAGAAGAAAAGCTAGATGCCATAAGGATGAAGAAAAGCAGAGCTGTTGGCAGACTGGGTAAGATAAATGATTTGCAGAGAAGGGATGCTCAGGCTTGCTATTTTGAAGGAAGAGCATCTCTGAGCTATGAGATGTTGAAGGTTTTACCCAGAAGGGGCTGAAGGGAAATGGAGCTGAAAGTCATAGAAATGGTAGTGAACAAGTCTGCAGTCGCTCAGAAGTCCTTAAATGGACACCAAATTCACTCAGGACGATGGTCAAAGACAGGATGGAGACCACAACCGAGGCAAGTACTGAAATCAAGGAAGGTGGGAATATTTCCAAGATGAAGATGTGAGGGTGTAGCCAGTGGTTTAAGTAGCTGCGTGAAAAGAAAGTTCATGATAAGGGGTGGTAGCAAACAGAAAATACTTTGCTGTATGGCTTATGAACTGATTCGGTCAAAGAGGACACCATTTATTTTGATTTAGAAGTTGTGTAAAAAAAAACTGTATTGCTTTTTAAAGTTAAAAAGACATTTTTACTTACCTCATCTTACTTATTACTGAACTGAATTAATATCTTAAAAGGAAGAAGATCATCAAACATTCCTTTGGAGGAGACAGATAAATGACATCCCACCCGTCAACTAGATTCCCTAATATACTAGGATGAGTGAGATATATCTGTATCAAATGGGGCCCAAAACTGAAAGGTAGTTTTCATTAAAGAAAAAATTGTAAACCCTAAAGTGTGTTTCTGAAAATGTATTATGAAAGTATCTTATGAACATAGACAGTTTAGCTAGATGAGCTGAAAACAGATGGGCTCAAAAAGAGAAATGAGAAATATAGGGAAGGGTTTTACTTGTAGATACAAATTTTGGGACACCCCCCTCTAGCTCTGAGCTCTGATCCAAAGTTGACAAGGTCCTCTCTTCTCTAAACTCCTCTAAATGGAGAATCTACCTCCCCCTCTCTGCAGGCCCTGTTAAGATAAACAGGTGTGAAATGTTTTACTCTGTTTATATACAGTTCTTAAAAAGGAAAATTTCTTCCTCACTCATCCTGAAAAATGGCTGTGAGTAAACATTCCAGAACCTTTATGGGTTTGCTAAAATAAAAAGGAAAAATAATACAACAAAATAAAGGAAAAGACACATTTCAAATACCACCCAAGGACTGGGTTATGTGTTCTTTATGTTTGCACCTACAGAGTAAACACAGATTTCTCACCCTTACAATGACCAGATCTGGAGCAAGCTAAAAACAAAGGCAAAATTCTAAAGCCTTATTGGTTGGTAACCAAATGTTCTCTTTGTACTCCCAAAGAATACTAAAAGAAGGGGCCCCCGTGCTCAGATAAATGCAAATTACATTTAAGTTAAATTGTCTGCAGTGTTTCTTTGGCTATCAACTGAGACCTGGAGAAACTGTTAAGTAGAATTCATGTTTACTTTATACCACATGTATGCAGAGCTTCATGACAGCAAAGAAACTGGGGAAAGAATAAAGAGATTAAATAAGGAGATTAAAATTCTGGGCCATCAATGACATTCTAGGAGAGTTGAAGCAGAAAATATCAAAAGCGTATGAATATACTTTCAAGGTACTTTGCATGATTCAAAACTGAACAGAGGGTGAATTGCCTATGTATACAAAATAGACTAATTATAAAGATGGTTTTCCCGTTTACATGCCATAAGTAAGATTCCATGCATTTGGTTAGCTCTGTTGTTTTTTCTGATAATAAAGGTAACATATGCTCACTGTTTTCAATTTTTCACGGCCATACACAACTCCTAATACATATGTATGTGCATTTTCCCAATTATCTTCTTAGAACAAATTCTTAAGTATGAGGGTGATAGGTCAAATACTGTAGCATTCCATTTTAAGGCTTCTGTCAATCTCCTAAACTGCCCCCCAGAAGGCCTGTGCCATTTTAGACTTCCATCAAACATCTAAACTTCCCTAAACTTTCCCTCATCTTCTCTGACAGAAGCTGGCTCTCCTCTGCAGCCCTCTTAAGGGCAGCCTGTCTATCGTCTCTTTTAGCACTTACTTGCTCCACTGGGCCTGGAGGTGAGCAAGCTGTCCCCCTTGCTCCTCATTCTCACTTCCACACAGCTCTCCTTCCCTCCTCCTTAAGTACGAACTCTCATGTCATTAGACTGCAGTACTCATTGTCCTTCGTTGTTGCCACCACAGACTGAAAGAGTATGCGTGCCCATTATCCCACACCCTCACCAGCACTAAGTGTGTCATTGCTTTTCACCTCCACCAATCTGATACGTGGGGAAAGATCGCCATATTGTTCCATTATACGACCGTCAGGATCCTATGTGACAGGGATTCTTGAGCAGGACAGGGAAAGGGGAGGGAACATGTTAGCTAAAAAAAGGTTACAATATCCTAATTCATAACACAAGATACAGTAAATTAATGACAACGTATCGTTGGCTGGTGAGAAGATAAAATAATAGGATGAGAAAACATAGATCTTAAAAGATTGGGAAACGTTATACTATAGAATGATGTAAGTAGCTAGTTATCTCCAGGTCTTAAAAAGGAAAGCTATGCTGTAATATGTGCCAACAAGCCACAGAGGAGAGTATAAATATTGGGTGTGTTCTGACTACAAGTTGCTGAAATAACAGTAATAACCACAGTCACAAATATTGAAAGCTGACTGGGTGCCAGGAAGTATGCTAAGTGCACTTACATGCTTACCTCATTTGGTCCTCACGACATCCTCATGCAGCAGGCCCTATTATTATCTACATTTATAGGAGAGGAAACTGAGACGTAGGTAAGTAACTTGTCCATACAGCTAATGAGTCGTGGAGCCAGCATTTTAATCTACACTGTCTGACTCCAGAGTGCTAGCTCTTAAACACTAAGCTATACAGCTTCCAGGAATTAATGCCTCTATTTTCAAGAAAAGACAGAGACTTTGTTCAAAACCTGCAAATGAAAATTCATCCTATAGTGTTCATAAATATTTTGACTGCTATCTTTGCCAGTAGATTGATTTCCTTTTAAGGACATGCTGGCAAGAAGTTTTTCCTGGGTTTAGGTTTCCTAGTTTCTCTACAATGGCCTTGTTCTCAGACAGTTATCTGCTCAGAGAGTCACTGACAAATTTCCAGATCACACAAATCACACAACCTGAAGTTAGGGAAAATCTCTTTTGTCGTTAAACGGATTTTCAGTCAATATGCTCCTCCCAGGTCTCTTATGTCCGACTCCTGAGGTCAGGGGAGCCCTCACCCCCACCCCTTCCTGCCCCCACAGCCTGGCAATCTGCCTCGAGAACTGCAGGACTAATCTCGCTGTGCCCATTATCCCTGTTCTCGTCACCAACACACGACAGCCCAGGCCTCAGGCAGCCCCCCTCATCTCTCACGTGCTAACCCGTGTGACTGCACATATTCCAGCTGCACCCTATTTCACACTTTTCCCCACTCCTGAAACCCTTCCACTCTGTCCTCACGTCATCAACTAGACCTTTCTATCCTGAACCTCTTCCCTCAACTTCCTCTCATCTTCTCTGACAGCAGCTAGCTGTCCTCTGCAATCCAGTCAAGGGCAGCTTTGTTCTCTTTTAGCACTTGCTCCACCGGGCCTGGAGGTGAGCAAGCTGTCCTCCTTGCTCCTCGTTACCACTTCTAGACAGTGCTCCCTCCGCCTAAAAGCTGGAATTTTATGTCATTAGGTTGTGTCATCCATTAACAACCTTCATTGCTGCCAACATATCCCAGTTCCAGATAGCTCCCCTTCATTTCTTGGTGATTTTAGCTTCTAGCTCTGTCATTTTCTCCAATTACTATTCCTGTTTCGTTGCAGGAATGTTTGCATGCACATAAATGAGCCTGACACGTGTCCTCTCAAGTCCGTGAAGTCTCTGCGAGGATCTAATCCTTCACCACACCCCTCAGTCGTACATTCCTTAGACACAGCCCAGACCCTGCATTACGAATAAAGTGCACCCTCCTTAATCCCAAATCCATCCATCCCACTTGCCGACCACCAACTCCTCTATTTCCAGCTCCCTCCGTCTAGCACCTGAATTTCAACAATCCCTCAACCTGTAATGACCTATGCCTATTCAGCGCTACATCCTTCCCTGATGTCTCTCCTTTCCTTTTCACTTAGCTTAACTTCCATGGCAAATCGTAGCATCCTTCCTTTGCATCATTCCATCTTCATCTCCTTTGTTTTGCTTTTACTTCACTGTACTCCGGAAAACCACAACCCTGCATAAATCCAATTCTCTGTCTACTCCACTCCTGCACCTGAACATGGCTGGAGAAAACACACACCATTATTGCTGCTCAGCTACCATACTACATTCCCCTACTCCATTGGTCCTCATTTTCGCACACAGAGACTACTTGTTCCAGCACCATTTGTTGAAAAGAGTACCTTTTGCTCACTGAAGTACTTTGGTGCTTTTGTCAAAAATCTATTGACCAGGACCGGCCCGGTGGCTCAGGAGATTGGAGCTCCGTGCTCCTAACTCTGAAGGCTGCTGGTTTGATTCCCACATGGGCCAGTGGGCTCTCTACAACAAGGTTGCCGATTTGATTCCTTGACTCCCATAAGGGATGCTGGGCTGTGCCCCCTGCAACTAAAATTGAACATGGCACCTTGAGCTGAGCTGCCGCTGAGCTCCCAGATGGCTCAGTTGGAGTGCGTCCTCTCAACCACAAGGTTGCTGGTTCTACTCCCGCAAGGGATGATGGGCTGCGCCCCCTACAACTAGCAACGGCAACTGGACCTGGAGCTGAGCTGCGCCCTCCACAACTAAGACTGAAAGGAGAACAACTTGACTTGGAAAAAAGTCCTGGAAGTACACACTGTTCCCCAATAAAGTCCTGTTCCCTTTCCCCAATAAAATCTTTAAAAAAAAAAATTCTATTGACCAAATACGTGTAGGTCTATTTCTGGACTCTGTTCTGTTCCACTGGTCTACGTGTACATGAATATGACATGATCTTCGTAACTGTAGCTTTACAGTCAGTAATGAAATAAGGCAGTATGAGCCCTCCAATATCGCTCTTCTTTTTCAAAATCATATTGGGTATTCCAGGTTCTTTGTTCCTCAATATCTGTTTTACAATCTGCTTGTCAATTCCTACCAAAATTGGCTGGTGTTATCATTGTTATTGTAGTGAATCTACAAATCAATTTCAGGAGAACTGACATCTTTATAGCATATATTCTGACCCATGAACATAGTATATCTCTCTGTATGTCTTTAATGCCTTCTTTAATTTCTCTCAGCAGTGTTTTGTAGTTTTCAGTGTCAAGGTCTTATATAGTTGAGTTGTTAAATTTATCCCTTAAAAATTTTTTAATAAAAATGTATATTTTACTTGTGGTACATATTAAACAACTTACCATTTAAACCACTTGAAGTGTACAATGCATTAAGTACATTTACATTGTTGTGCAAACATCACCACTATCTATTTCCAGAATCTGTTCATTATTGCAAACAGAAACTCTGTACCTATTAAACAGTAACTCCCTACTCCTCCCAGTCCTGACAACCACCACTATACTTTCTGTATCTGAACTTGCCTATTCTAGGTACCTCATATAGTAATATCATACCATATTTGCCCTTTTGTGTTTGGTTTCTGTCACATATACTGTTTTCAAGATTCATTTATATTTTAGCATGTATCAGAATTTCAATCCTTTTTAATGAATGAATATTATTCCATTATAAGCATATACCATATTTTGTTTATCCATTCATCTGCTGATGGACATTTGGGTTGTTTCCAACTATTTCATATTTTTATTGCATTGTAAATGGTAATTATTTACATGGTTAATTCCAATTGTTCCTTGCTTATATCAAAGATGAACTCTTGCTCTGCTCTCACACACCTGCCCACCCATGCTCTTCCTCATCTCACAGGATGGCAAACACATCATTCCATCTCCCCAGGGCAAAACTTTTGAGACTTCCTTGATTTTACTTTCCCCATGCATGTCCAATCAGTGAGCAAACCTAGTTAGCTCTACCTTTAAAATACACCCCAAATTCACTCACTTCTTACTGCCTCCACTGCAACCTCCCTAGCTCCACCCACAAACATCTCCTCTGGATTCTATTCCTAACTGGTTTTTCTGCCCCTGTCTCTGCCCCATTTAGTCTTTTCTCAACAGAGTGTCCAGAGTGGTCGTATTAAGACATAAGTTAAATAATTTCACTTATCTACTCCAAAGTATTTGATTGCTCTCCACTGCCTCCCAATTTAAATGAGAAGCTCTTACAATTGCCTACAAAGCCCTATGTCATTTGGTCTGGACCCATTGTCTGTTCTTCCTCCCCTCACGCACTCCACTCCAGCCAAAGTGGCCTCCTGCTGTTTCTCCAACACACCAGACATGCTCCCACCTGGCAATGGCCTGTCCCCTCTTCCTGGAATGTTTTGCCCCCATATAGGCACGTGGCTCCCTCTCTTCTTTCAAGTTCTTACCCAAATGTCACCTTCTCAATGAGGCCTACACTGACGAACCAATTTAAACTTGCAATCCAAGCTCCATTCTGGCACACCTGATCTCCTTTACTCTGCTGTATGTTTTTCCTTACATTTTAAATGCAAACTTTTTATTCTGGAGTAATTTTAGATTTACAGATAGTTGGTCTCACCCTGTTTCCCCTAATTAATATGTTGCGTCACCAGGGTAGGTTTGTCAAAACCAAGACCATCTTCAGTATGTGAATATTCACTAAACTCCAGACTTTATTTGGATTTCACCATTTTTTTCCACCACAGTCCTTTTTTTCTGTTCTAGAATCCAATTCCAGATTCTAGAACACATTGTGCTGGGTCGCCATGTCTCTTTAATCTCTTCTGTACTGTCACAGATTCTCAGTCTTTCTTTGTTTCTCAAGACTGTGCCAGCTCTGAGGAGTGCTGGCAGGTATTCTGTAGCATGTCCATCACTTTGGGTTCATATGATGTTATCCTCATGACTAGACTGAGGTGATGGGTTTGGGGAAGAAGACCACAAAGATGAGCTGCTTTTCTGATCACATTGTATTAGGGACAGAGGTCGTCACATGACTCATCACTAGCGATGTTAATTAACCCTGCTCACTTGGTCAAGGCCGGGTCTGCCAAATTAATCTGCTGTGGAGTTACTAATTTTTCCTTATCTATAAGCTTTAGAAGCGAGTCACTAAATTCAGCCCACATTTAAGGCAGGTAGGAGTCTTTATAATGTGTCAACATGTCATTTAACTAATTTTTTATTGCCCACATCTGTAGGTCAACTCGAAAAGGATGTGGATTTTTGTCTGTTTTATTTACGGATGTAGCTCCAGTATCTAGAATAGTGCCTAGTATGTAATAAACACTCAATATTTGTTGAATTACAGAATACAGAAAAGGAAGTCTCCTTATAACCTGTTCAGGTCATCGTCTCCTATAGCAACAAGTATGCATCTCCCCACCTAGAAAACTATGTGCTCAGGAAAAAAGTCACATATGTCATTCACTCGGAGCTATTACTAACACGTAGCGTTACCTTTCTCAGTAGTATTAGCAGTTTTATTAGAAGAAACTATCTTAAAGAATGAAATTACACACATTGTGAACACACTATGTGATATATTGATGATGTATTACAGAATTGTACACCTGAAACCAATGTAACCTTACTAACCACTGTTACTCCAATAAACTTTAAAAAAAAAAAAAGAATGAAATTACAATGCTAAAATTTGAAGCATTAGCAATAGAAGTAAATAGAGAATATATGTAAACTGCTTAGAATAGTGGCTATAAATAACAGGAACTAAAAAAAAAAAGTTAAATTTTCTTCTATTTCCTTACCCTACATCGAAGTGAGAGAGATTTTAGGGGGTACAGAGGGCTTTACCTGAAACCTCAAAAAAATACTTAGTCTACTAACAATTTTAAATTGCTTTCAAAACCAGAAGAGTATAAAATTTTAACACTTCATACCCCAAATCCAGTTAATATTAATATTTTGATCTCTTATTAAAATCTGTTCTCGGTCTGATCAGTACTCTTGGTAAGTCTACCTAAAATCAGAATTTCCCACATACGCTGAATGTTCTGACAGAGGCACCCTAGTCTTAGCCACAATTTTAGGTTTCTTTGAGTATAATGTTTTTCCCAAGGAAGAATGTAGGTTACACTTAGGGGCCTTATTTTGTGGTTAAGAAAATTTAAGGGGAAAAAGTTCTCCACTTTCACAACTGTAAAATTTGATCAGCAGCTACATAGTTTTGGAGACGTTACTTTACATGCTAACTAAACTATGTATTATATTTTACATACCCATCCAATGGTTGAAATAAAAATGAATACATATTTCTTAAGGTAGACTCTATACAGTTCCAATAACAGAAGCAATTCAGTTTTACTAAAGGAAGCATTGTTCTGCATGTTTTTAAAAGTTAGTGAGTTAAGCTGATTTTGTACACTAATTGCTTAATATAATCTCTCTTCAAAAGCACGGCAGCCATAGAGCCCCCTCCTTCTTTCCACCCCCTGCATAAACACTCCCCAGACATTTTCATCCTTATCAGTGCAGCTGCTTGAATGCAGCTAATTTTATGAAGCCCTGTTTCCTGAATAACAGTACCAGGGATAGGAGTCACATTTTCAAGTCATTAAAATTCCGGCAGTCTCATTTCATTTAGGGACACCTTAATTTTTCTCAGGTCATGAATCAGCGAACATCTGATATTAACAGAGCTAAGAAAAAGCATTTTGGATTCCTTTTTTGGAAACAACGTTTAAAAAACAAACCAGATTAAACACCATGGCCAGGAAAATCCTTCCCAGCTGCTATGGAACAGAACCTTTCATTCAGAGACAAACTAATTTATTAAGAACTCAAAAAGTCAGCCAAACATGGAGAAGAGAAGGCTCTGAAGTAGACTAGGAATGCCAACCTATTTTCTGTAGATTCAGGAAGAACAAAACCTGTCTGCAAATCTCACAAAAAAAGAGAAAGTTGAGATGTGATCACTATATTTATTATGCCCTATGCATTTATGAATTGCTTATGGTGGGCCAGGTACTACGCAGAGCTCAGACTGTATTTACAAAGTTCAGTAAGATAGAGATCCTGTGCTCAACAAGCTGACACACGGAAGAGGGTGAGATTTCTTCTGTGTGGCCCAGGAGACAGAGACCAGTACCAGTGGCTGAAAGTTACATTATGAAGCACTTTCAAGGAATTAAACTGTTCTAAAACTGAACAGCCTGCATCCATGGCTGTGTTCAAACAGAAAGTAGATGTCTTAACCAGGGGTAGGGATCAAGCATGAGAAAAATGAAGAAAAATTGGTAAGATGGTCTCTATCTTGGATATTTCCTGTCAGTGCCTTCCTGCCAACACTAGAAAGCAGAGAAGAAAATTCTAGGCACCTTTTTAATACCCAAGTGAGACAATTCTCTTCTGAAGACTGAGAGCCAGTCATACCTATTTTGAAACTATCTGAAGTTTGGGTGGCTCTTTCCTTCCTTCAATTTTTCAATTGTTGTCTCTATATTAGGCTTTGAGTTTCTCAGAAATTGCATTCGTGCCTCATACTATTTTTCTTCTGGCAGCAAGAGCCTGGCTTTGAATGACACCTATCAATCAGGATAGGTGTCTTTTTGGAATACATTCATTGGTTTGCTATCAGAACAATATTTAGAGCATGGCTGGAGAACAAATATTTACTGTTTATTACTTAATATATCGAGATCAATACTACTTTCAGGAAAAACTGAAATAACAGTTGCAATAAAGTTCTTCATGTGACAAATAAAAAATAACCTCCACATGCAAGTAGATAAGTAACCTAACAAAGTTTTGAAAGGATTTAAAAATTTTTAAATGACTAAAATAAGAAGGACTGAGGCTTTCTCTTGCAAATAAGACATTTTTATGACCACATCAATGATCTGAAACATATCACAGTTATGTTTGTCTTAATGTAACTGCATTTCACATAACATGACAAGAACTTTATTTGTAATTCAGGTAATTTTCTAAAGTCCTCTTGGTCCCAGTAGGAATAATTCCTATAACTTTTCCTCACTGTAAGGTTACCTCTCCCATAAGGTTTGTGTTACCTTCAGAAATATCAGGAATACAAGCTTACTCCTTTAATTTACGTGTTTGTTCAAGATGTGTCCAATTTTCTATATTTCTTTATAGTAGTTCATTTTGGAGTGTCTTAGATTGTAAGCTCCCAGTAATAGAAATATTTTGTAGAAAAGAGCTGAGTGATGGATAGCTGTTTAACATAGACTTCTGGATGGTGCCTACATTAACTATCATAGAAAATAATTCTTTTATAATTACTTATTTTCTAATTCAAAGCAATGATTTATATATGTAGCATGACACAGGAAAAGGTTTAAAATTCCTTAAGCAGAAATGGCATGTCAGTCTAAGAGGCACAAAAGCAAAGGCACTTATGAAAACCACACAGCAGGTAAAGCAAAGGTAATAACTAAGAGTTCTGTTACTACGTAGCTGAAGGCAAGTCACCACCAGTGATACACGCAGAACAAATGTGTTCTATCCTCTTCACAGCTCAAGAGAGTCAATGAAGAAAACATAGGTACTTCACTACAGGTAACTTTGAAGTACCTAGATGAGGCTGACATGGAAGGCATGATGACATGGTATGTATCAAGGAATAAACGCTTTACTTGGCACAGTCCTGGGTGCTGGGAGGCAGGCCAGGAAGGGTGCTGTTTGTATTAGCCAGGTTGCTTAGCCTCTCTGAGCCTTACTTCTCATCTGTCAAGTGGAGATTATAGTCTTGTAACATGACTATGCAGATGAAGACGGCAGTAATGGAAAGCCCCTGACCAAGTGACCAGCTCACAGTGGTGGCTGTACTTGGTACAGTGATGACGACTGAGACGTGACAGCATCAGCCACACAGGCAGTGGCCGTCCTCACCCGCAGAGAGCTCACAGTGATTTTGAACACACCACCTACGTACGTGTCCTTCCACATTCACGCCGAGCCTTGCCGTGCCTCTTTCCTAGACGGCAAATGTGGCCTCTGACCCCTTCTCAACATAAGGTTCTAGGAACCAACAAATTGAAGTTTTTACAAAACGTGACACCAGTATGCTGCCCTGACTTTAGAGTGTGGTTGGGAAGCTACAACTGACAGTTAGTTGTTATCCAAGTCTTTTCTATGTGTCAAGCACTTCTCTAGCTGTTTTACACGTTATTTCATTTAATCTCCTCAACAATCCTGTGATGCAGGTACTGTTATTAGCCCCACTTTCCAGAGGAGAAGTCACATTCCCATGCAAACTTAAGTGGCAATAGCTTACAGTAATGCTAGAGTCACGAGGCAGTTTTCATCACACATCAAATTAGGGGTATGGGTGATAATTGGTATAAATTCAGAAAGAAAAGGAGAACCATTATGCTTGTGGGAACTAAAAATGTTTCACAGAGAAGGAAGAAGTTAAAGCTGAAGACAGAGTGGGATCTGCCTGGGCAGAGACGACAAAGGTGTCACAGGTGAAGGAAAGAATGTGAACAAGGTTACAGAAATGGGAAAGCAGGGCAGAAGAGCAGTTGAACAGGAGTGGGGAATTCGGATCAGAAAACGAAAGACAGATAACGACCAGAGTTGGGAAGGAAGGCTTGGGATTGGAAAGCATTTGCCTGAGGCTTCGTGTATGTTTGCCATTCACAAATCAACCTTTAGTTCTTCACGCTCAGTGACACTGGCAGGCAGGGCTATGCACAAGTGGCCACCTGAATACGGTGAATTTAAGGGTCTACAAAGCCTCTAACAATACTCTCGCCACCACCAGCATGACAAGGTACCTCAAATTCCAAACTGAAGTTAACATAGTGACCACCTGTATTTGACACATGATCGGCTAGGTATGACCTAAAGCTGTGGTCCTCAAACTCTAGGGGCCATCAGAAACATCTGGAAAGCTTGTCACAGCACAGATTGCTAGGCCCCACACACCAGAGTTTCAGACTCAGAAGATGCAGGGTGAGGCACAACAATCTGCGTGCTTAACAAGTTCCCACGTGATGCTTGAGGCTACTGGTCCAGGGGCCACACCTGGAGGACCACTGACCTAAAAGAATAGAATCCAGAATGGGTAAATTCTGATTGCAGAGAGAACAATTTTGAATGGGGTTGTCCTATATAACTCATGAAGGGACTCCTGAGCAAAGGGGAAGGGACTAGGTATGTGGAGATGCTGTTACAAACTAGTTAGGCAATAAGAGTATAGCATGGACATTTGAAAGGACACTTAAAATGTCAGCTGTATTAGACTTAAGTCCACCCCCTTGATGCTTAAACATACCAAGTGGTCATTCTTGAGTACCACTTGGGAAAAATTATCACAGAAACTATGCCAGAATTCAATGGCAGCTATCAAGTATCCAAGATATTTCATTTTTATTTGTACTGGTCCCACCAATGTATTTAAAGACTAAGAGGATTTATAAAGAAAGTAAATGTGGTATTATTCGTCTTTAGTATGCTCAGGGAGGGGGAAAATATTAAAAGAGCATTCCTGCAATTAAAGCAAATGCAAATAATTCATTAATAAAAAGTAAGTTATAGAACAAAGAACAAAGAAGAGGAAAAAGGGTCTCCTATGAACTAATAAAGTGATAACATTACCTCGCCTTCTATGAAGCACTAAATGCTGTCATGTTGATAAACACTGTATAATAAAAACTTTTATTTTTAGTTCTTTGAGTTCTGTGTCAATATTAAGACTGTATTTTTTATTTAACATGGATATTCCCCCTTTATAAAAAAATTATTGATAGCTTCTGTTCTTTTTTAGTTATCTGATTACATACTTTTAAAATCACTTTTAATCAAACTAATGCGAATAGAATAATTCTTTCAAAAAAGAGTAAAAGTAACAGAATGATCTAAAAAAGGGAAACATCATTAAATAAAAATCTATATTTACAATATGAAAGATGATTAAATGAAAGATTAAAGTGATAAATTTAACATAGAATTGGTTATATAATTATCATACAACTGTTTGCAAATACAAATATCATTTAGAGAAGTTAAAAGTCTAAGGGCTGTCGAAATATTTAAGATGGCTCTTCAAAGAACATTTTGTGAATGAATATTCTAGAATCAGTAAAGGGGGAAATGTAAAGGTGGACTCAGAAGTTATTTTTATTTGCTCTAACTTGTCCACTGCTTTCCCCTCGATAGCTCCTGTTCTTATGACCCCTTTTGATCTTTTGTTCTTCTCTCTTTATCTATAAATATTTACAATGTGAGACAGTTCTGAAACTTGAATTTCTATGGTTTTCAACATTTCTACAACAGTCAAATTTGGAAGGAAAAAACTTTTTCTGAAATAAAGGGAATGGTGCCTTGAAAAAGGCAAGGCAAGGGAAGAAAAGGTCTCATTTCACCTCTTGAGGATTCTGCTTCTTTTCCATTCTTTTCAGGGAAATAAAAAGGAATCGTCTTTCTTTCATATCTTGTACTTAAACCTGGTTTCCTATTATCAGTTGACTATCAACAAATCTCATGTTAACACAAATGCTTCCAGGTTTCCATCTCTCAGACAGAAAAAAACACCACGTACAGACAGACACGTCTCGTTCAACACATCATGAAATATACTGTAAGAGTGAAATGCAACTGTTCTGATCAACCCTTTCTAAAAACCACGTTGTGAAGCTGATGAACCCCTTGTTGTGTGGGGGCGTTCTCCTCTGAGTCCGTAGGAACTGGATAGAGGACACTGATCCACAAGGTCCTTGCTTGTCCGCCCCACCCCTGGCTTCAATTTCTGCCTACGCAATTAGGTTGGATCTCAGCTCAACTGGACGCCATAATGGTTTCTTCTCTTACCTACACCTCCTTAAGATCCTACTTATTTCCCTGTTGAAAACTTTTGTTTTTAAACAAAAATAAGTAGTGCACTGTAAGTAACTGCAATTAACACAAACAAGCTAAATTACCACTGAAAATTCTACAGCACTGAAAATTCTATAGCACAATGCTATGGAAAAGCAATGGAAAACTAAACATTTTAGAGGCACATAGTGAGACTGGAAAATTAGTGATTTGTGATATACTAAAGAGGTTTATAAAACTCAACTCACTTGAACATCCTTAGAAAGTGCCATAGATTACTGGAGCTATAATTTTTTTAATTGAGTTTTTTCTCATTATATAAATAAATATATAGGTCACACAGTGTTCACATTTGTCAAAACTTAGTGATCTGTGCATTTCATTGTATGGCAAAAGAAAAAAAACTGTAAACACATACTGAACTCTGATAAGAATATGCATACTTTAAGGAAATTTAATGGGAAATGTATTGATACCTGTAATTTAGTCTGAAATGCATCAACGTGGATTGATGGAGATAGAAGGATACAGAGCTGGATAGATATGTGCTAAAGCAAGTATTTACGTTAATGACAGACTCTATATTGTAGATATACAGATGTTCACTATAAAATCCTTTCAACTTTTTTTCAGTTTTGAAAATTTTCATAATAAAATGTTGGGGAAAAAAAGAAATATGAGCTCATCATTGAAAAATATGGAAAATATAAGAAAAAGAAAAATACCATATAGACACCAAGCAGACACTTACGATCATATTAAAATGTTTTGTAAATTGTTTTTACCACTTAAGAGTATATTGGGAGTATTTTCCTAGCTCTTTAAATATTCTTCCAAATGCAATGGAATTCCGTTACACAAATGTAGCATAATTTTTTCAGCTTTATTGAGGTATAATTGACAAATAAAATTGTAACATATTTAGAGTATATAACACGATGATTTTAAAATATGTATATGTTGCGAAAGGATTCTCACTATTGAGTGAATTAACACATCCATCACCTCCCAATATGGTGGTGTGTGTGTGTGTGTGTGTGTGTGTGTGTGTGTGTGATGTACCATAATTTAAAAGATAATTTGCTGTAGCACACTTGGGTTGTTTCTAATTCTTCACCACTATACACCTAAGATGAAAAGTCTATTATATCCATCTTTCCACACATCTCTGATTATTTCCTACTTCCTACGATAAAGTCCCAGAAGTAAAATTTCTGACTCAAAGAAAGTAAATATTTAAGATTTTTTATACATTTTGCTCAACTCTTCTCCAAAACGTTTACCAATTTACATTCCTAACAGGACCAGATGTATGATATTAAATTTTAAATTAAATGCTTCCATAAATAAAATTTATCCACACCCATTCTTTCTCTCAAAAGAACAAAGGCTCTTTTTTTTTTCTTAAAGACTACAGTAAGCAAACCTCATATCCTAATCTTGGTTTCTAAACATCACATTCCCAAATCATGTACCCTGAATCAGGGCTTCTTAAATAAATGACTGACTCCAGGAGTGGGGCAGCAACTAGATGGTCCTGGAACAGATTTTTGTGCCAGAAAGGAAAGGCTAAAAAATAATGATGAAGACATATCAAAAGGACACAGGAGCCAACTTGAAGGTGTTTTTACTTGTTAAACTAGGGGCAATTTAAGCATGAAAGTGAAAACCAATAATACTGGACCATAACATTTTTCCCCCCATGGTTAAATACAATTTATTTTCACCAGATTGTCAAAAATTAAAAAGCCGGAAAATATCAAGTGGACCATAACATTATGAATGAAAAGGAATCCATTAGTCTACAATGAAATAATAAATGAATAAATGGATAAATAAATAAGTAAAGGAAGGAACGAAGAAAGGAAGGCTCACTTATGCTAGAACTTCTTGCTTTCTACACAGTAACTGTCATAATAACATTTGATTCAAACAAGAATCACCAATGGATGCTAATAATATTGGGTAATATTTGTTGAGGGAAGATAGTTACATAATTTCAAAGTGTTTACCAACAGCTTAATTATTAATTACTACGGGAAAGTAGATTTTCACTGTGAACAAATTGGGTGAGCCCCCTTAAAGTGTTGAAAATTAATATCACAAATATGGGACAAATTGACAACGTGGGTGTCTCATTAAAATACACCAAGGACACATGACCTATGCAGAATTCCTACCAAAACTACATAACCTTAAACTAGGCAAGAAGGAGGGAGAATCAGATGAACCCCAAATGAGGGACATTCTACAAAACTTTCCTGCACTCTTTAAAAATGTCAAAGTTTAAAAGATGCGTTGGTGGTATAGTGGTGAGCATAGCTGCCTTCCAAAGTTTAAAAGACAAAGAAAGGCAGAGAAACTGTTACAGATTAAAGCAGACTAAACAGATATACCTACTAAATGCAATATGTGATCCTGGATTAGATCCTGGGCTGGGAAAAAACTGCCATAAAAAGCCATCGTTGGAACAACTAGCAAAATTTGAATATAGACTGTACAACAGGTACTATTACTGGATCAATGTTAAATTTTCTGAATTTAATAGTTGTACTGTGATTGTATTCTTGGAAGATGCTAAAGTATTTAAGAATAAAGATACACAGCACACGCAATTTACTCTCATGGTTCAGCAAAAATAATAAAATACATATGAATACATATAAATCAAAAACATACTATACAGAGAGAAAGCGGAGGTTGCAAAATGTTAATAAGTGGTGATTTTAGGGAAAGGATATATTAGAGTTCATGGTACTGTTCTTACAGTTTTTCCCTGGGTGTAAAAGATTTTTAAAAATAAAGTTTATAAGAACTATCAAGATTTTAAATAAATGCCATTGTCTTTATTTTTTTCTAAATTAGACAAGTAATATATACTCACTAAAGCAGAGGAAAGTAACACATACTAACTCAACTAGAGGCTACAAATAAGGTGAAAATAAATAGTCTTCCTCTATCCTCTCATACAAGCAAAGTTAAAGAGTTTGGTATATATTTTATCTTTCACTAAGTTTATAAAACATATATTTAATTAGATTTATTATTTTTATTTTAATTTTATTTTATTTATTTAATCAGATCATTCTTAAAGACTTACATGAATGATCTACAAACATATTAAATGCCCCACTGTTTCTAAAACTCATTGGCAAAAATGACCAAATGACATAGGATTGAATCTATAAATTAAAAGAGAATCCAGAACTTGTCACCTTTATCTTACCACTTGGAAAACACCTAGCCAGCAAGCCAATACACAGTTCATAAAGTACAACAAAAATTTATACAAGAAACGCTTATTTCCTTTCCAATAACTGCCAAGCCCTAGCCAAAATTTCCTACATCTTAAACTCATGTTGATTCAGTAAGTATGGGGATGCAATATTGCTTTGTAGTGATTTACCATGTCTCTATCAGTAACAATCACTGACTAAATGAAGCCCCAAAGCGGAAACGAAGTTTCTGCTTTTTCTACTTACAAATTTACGACTTATGCTCCTGCAGTTTACTATAATCAACTCAATTTCTGAACCATACCCACTCAGGTTAAATGCCTACTCCTGCTTTCACCCCTCTGCTTTCCTATGTCATTTTCCTGGCTCTCAAAGACGGTAAAAAAGGTATTAAGTGTGGGTGGGGGTAGAGTGAAAGGGTTGCAATTATTGTTTTCTTAGCAAAATATGTTTCATGTTTCATAGTCTCACATCCAACAATCATATAAGAACATGTTCATTGTACTGAAGTTGCATGACCTAATATTTAAAAATATTAGCACATACTTCTTTAGCTAAAATATGATGGAATTGGTTTATTTTCTATTCTTACCTGGTCAACCAGAGGTCTCAGAGTTGAAAAAAAAAAAAAAAAGAAGAAGAAGAACAGAGTGTCTGATATCCTGGATTTCCCTTGCCCTTCCTAGGGCAGGCTCAAAAATTTCTCAAAGCTCTATTTCTCTTTGTACAAAGGATATAATATTGCTTGCCTATAAAGGCTTTAAGAGATTGCTAGATAAAAGAAGCAGGTTCAGTCCAAAGTAAGAAATTGTT
Organism: Rhinolophus sinicus; assembly: GCF_057876585.1. NCBI lineage: Eukaryota > Metazoa > Chordata > Mammalia > Chiroptera > Rhinolophidae > Rhinolophus > Rhinolophus sinicus. The sequence goes on along the minus strand of NC_142517.1, from coordinate 161,695,311 downwards.
TTACTATTTGGCTATTATTAAAATGTGTTGATTAAGAAATGAGGAGGAAACTTTCTCTGTATAGTACCCTTCTGTTTTGTGCACATATTGGCTTTAAAAGCTATTACTTCCTAAGCTTTCCACAACCTACAGACACTCCAAGGCCGAGAGGTATCTCAGTCCTCTGACCTGACTTCAACAACTGGAAACACAGCTGGTGATGACACAATTGCACAGCACTGCTGGCAGGAGATGCCACGAAGGGTTACCATTGGGTTTCCTTCTCTAATCAATTGCTGTCGTTCACCAGCAGCAATTAATGAAAAAACTGAAATCGTTCAAAGAGATTAGAAGATATTTATGGAAAAGTTCACTTTAAAAAGATACTGAAAAGAACAATAATTAGCCAAAAACAGGACATAACTAGAAATGACCAAAACAAGCTCCAGAGGGGAGCTATTAAAAGTTATCAATGCCACTGAGCCCCAGCAGGTCAGCTCCACAATTAGCTTTATTTGCCAGGCACCAAACTGAACTTGGGGGTGATGTTGTATCACATTCCTAAGAAAAAGGAGGGCCTATGAGTTTTGCACTTGACTAAGACCAGCACAAATCCCAGGCTGAAAGCTAACAAACACCCTTTTCTGACTTTGCCAGCAGGGCTATTCAGTCTGGCATCTGTTCATTCTTTATTAAACAAAGTCCATCATTTTTGGCTTCAAACGCAAGTGAAATCCAAGAAGCTGGTATTCCTTATAGTTCAGTAGGAATTGCTTTTTATTTTTTAAAAGACAACTCCTAATGACCACGAATTCACGGACAGAAAACTGGAAAGAGGATGAAAACTTGACACAGTACTCTTTGCTGACCCCTTTTGGCTGACCTAGGGAAAAGGAAAGGTCTGAAATCTTACCCCTAGAGGAGAGCTCACAGAACGTTCGGTCTTTCATGCCATGGAAAGGAATCCTCTCAGTTCGGATGACCCCTAGTAGACTTCAACTCTAAAGCACACATGGCCATAATTTCTATTTATGGGGCTCCTGGCGTGGAAAGTGGGAAAGGGCCTTGTGCATCAGCCCCAAAGGCACTGCTAGGTCCCTGGCAGCCTGTGACCTCTGACTTGGGATTGAAAAGCTTACATAAGTGCTATTGTGACCATTTCTGAGAGTGGGGACAGACCTTACCTCTTTCTCTATTTTGAGTAGCTTCTTCACAGCCACCTCCTTGTCCTGTGATATCCATTTGGCTCGATAAACACTCCCGAAACTTCCTCCACCGCAGTTTTCAAAAAACTGCAAGTCATCAAATTTAATTTGCACAAAGGAGGTGCCGAGAGACGACATTGCATAATGACAAAGTAGTATACTTCCACAAAATCTGCAGACAGAAAGAAAAAGAAAAGTTGGATTACAAATATGTTAGATTGAATCCCACTTTAGACAACGTATAGCGAGTCCTGTGAAACTTCCAGAAAGAACCTCGATGACTCAGGGAAAGGAAAACCACGACTATAAACAAATCAAAATGAAAACACTTACCCTGGCAGCCCGTGCAAAATTCAACAGCAACTTGCCCAGACTCTGAAACACAGCTGTCCACAGAGAAATGGCTCAGATTTCCCCCGCGACAAAACCTGTAGCAGCACAGCCTGCACACATCCAGAGGAGCTCTGCCTAAAGGCTACTGTGTCACCAGGTCTGCTATCATGAAGCCCTGACAAACGGGAAGCATGCTTTCAACAGCAAGCTTGCATAGCTCTTCTGGCATCTGAGGCACGCCACCTCCCCACGTTGTGCTCACTTCACACAAAATATACATAACCTAAGCAACCGAGCATCTTGGCGCGAGAGAGCCAAAATGCCGCAAACTAAACACACATTCAGCATTTAGATTCCAAAAGGAAAAAAGGTTCAGTTTAGGGATGATAGAAAAACGGGCCAAGAGTTCTCTGAAGTGGTTCCCTGGACTGTATACTGTAGCAGAAACTTAATTAAAGAGTAGAAAATTTGCCCTTGATTACAATATGTTAAGTCATCCAAAGGACTCTGCCAGGAATATTTTTTTAAAAAATATTATGCTTGTTTCCAGAGGAACAGATTTCCCTTCCAGAGATTATTATAGAGATATTTTCTGCAGTCTAAGGTGCTTTACTATTCCCCAGGTAAGTGGACATCCTTCATACCCCATGGCAAACCACAGATTAGCAGGAAAAACACAACAAAAACACAGAAACAAGAAAACAGACTAAAATTTTGAACCACCATAAAAAAGCAGGTGGATAAAAAATGTCTATACACATATTCTTGCCATAATTGTAAACCGGAATCTTATGATGAGGGAGCAAAGAGACAAATTCCTAACTATATATAGGACGTTCTCCAAAACAACTGACCTAGGTTCCTTATAATTGTTAATGTCATGAACGATTTTTTAAAAAGCAGGAAAACTTCCAGTATGAGGAGGATTTAAAGAAATATGACTAAATGCAATGCATGGTTACCGACTGGATTCTGCATCAAAAAGAATCTATAGAAGGTATTATTGGGATTTTAGGAAAATCTGAATATTAACTATATGTTAGCTAACATGAAATTATCCACAGCAAATAATGGTATTTTGGTTTTTTATGAGGATGCCCTGTTCTTGAGAGACATATGGGGAGACACATTCAAGTATGGTATCTACAAATTAATGTAAAATGGTTCAAATTCCCCTCACCCTCAAAAAGTGTGTGTGTGTAGAGAGAAAGCAAATGTTGCAAAATGTTAAAAACTGACAAATCTCAGTGAAAGTTACATAGGCGTTTTAGGACTCTTCTCACTTTTCTGTGGGGTTCGATTGTTTTCAAAATAAAAAGACTGAGGGACAGTTTGTATCTATGTAAATTGACAAAATTTCTTTATAAACAACTCGAAGCTTTTCTGAGTGATGCAAACAGTCAGTGCAGAGATCGTACCGTGCAGCTGACGAGCAATCTCATTTTAGGAACATCAGGTCACTGAAGATTTCTTATGTGAAACCAAACTCTGCCCTACTTTGAGGAGAAGGCAAGAGATAGGACAGTGAGGTAGCTTAGAGTCTACCAAAAAAATCAGTGGGGGGGTGGGGGGGTGGTGGTGAAACACCATAGTATCCAAATATGGAGCAAACACATATTTGAGTCAACAATTTACCTTACTAACTTTTGCTTCAATTCTTATTCAGGTAATCATAGAAAAGAAGAAAGTGCAGCTAAAATTTAGGACTGCGCCAAAGGTCAAAGGTAGGTATGCAAGCTAAAAATTTTGTCAAACAAAATGCAAAACACCACTTGCAAGATTCGCTCCATGTTACAGATACTAGTTGTATATTTTTATTAATCATTATTTTTATCAAAATATAAAAAAATAGAACTACAGGCTTATAAGAAAAACTGGAACTCCCCTGCCCCACCGCTCCCCTACCCAATTCTCTCTCTAGAGGGAACTAATTTCAACTCCTTTAGCATTTTCTTCTGGTATTTACCTCCATAGTTCTAAAAAATGTGTTTATATTGCTATTCCTTGATTGTTCCATTTTAGATATTATCTATTAACTTCTCCCTGTGGAAGATAAGGATTTGGTTTTCATATACCACCCTTTACCTCCTTACATACAAATATGTCACACTTGCCAAATCCCCCCAGCTTCCAACTATACTGTGACAGCTAATATTCAGGCTTTACAGTCTAACAAAGTAATATTATCTACAGGAGTGCTCCGTAGGAGTCCATGATGTTTCCTTTCTTAGATAACTTTCTGTTTCTCCTAGTTATTAGTAGTTGCTCTGTTCTAGTTGTTGTTATTTGCTTAGCTTTTTACACACCTAATACTTATTAACCTCACCAAACTCTCCCAAGAACCACAAAACTACTTTCATAAAGCAAAAAATCAGGGAACTTTTTGGAGGGAGGGGTTCTATTCTTTTCTTGGAGACAGTCCTCCTATACCCTTCATCTTGACTCACTCTGGCTGGAGGGCTGCTCTCTAAGCCTGCCTTGCACTGGGAGTTCTCTTCCCCATCGTCCTAAGAGCTCCCTCCACATGGTCCTCTGTGAGAACTCCCGCCCTTGGATCTTCCAGCTTCTATCTCTTGGTTTCCTTTCGTATGTTGACAGTGCACATCTCCCATTAGCTACCTGACGAGAGTACCCAGAATAAATTTTTTTTTTTTTTTGGAGAATCTGTGTCTCTTAAAATGTCTTGATTGGTAGCCTGGCTGGGTGTGCAATGCTAGGTAGGCAATAATTTTCCTTAGAATTGTGAAAGTATTACTTCCTAGTCTTCTAGTTCCTAATGTGGCTGTAGAGCAGTCTGATGCTACTCTGGTTACTTACTAATCCTTTTTACATATCGTTTCCTTTCTGAAAGCTTTTAGGATCTTGTATTCATTCCTGGAATCTTGAAATTAAAAGCATTTACTTGGGGGTGAGTCTTTTTCATTCATTGGTAGGGAACTCGGTTACGCACGTCTTTTAATTCTGGGACATTCTCTTGTGTTCTCCCTTTACCACGTACAGCCACTTTTACTTCTTGTTTTCTCATTCCCCGTACACACACGAGGAACTACGGGCAGTTCCCAGTCCATGCTGATCTCTCTCCTATCTCCATACCTCTGCTTTGCACAGGCTTAGAAAAAGTCCTGTTTTGCTGAAACAAACTCCTGTCTAGGACCAGCTCCTTTGAGTCTGATGAGCAGAATTAAATTCTCCTTCTGTGCCATAATACCTTTCTTCATCCATTCATCTTTTCCACTTAGTTCCCACTGGACTATCAATTCCCTAAAGGCAAAAGTCATTTCTATTTTCATCTGGTTCTTCAGCACCTAGGACACAGCCAGGCACACTTTTCCATTCAAAAATATTTGTCGAATGAACAAATAAATGAATATATAGTTTCTGGCTACTTGTCCATTATACCTTTTGCAGTTGGAAAGAGTCCAATCAGATTAAGTAAAATCTGAGATCTATAGTTTTCACACGTGCCCCCAAGAAGACTGTAAAGCAAACCCTGATTTGGAAACTGCTGCCGAGGCTTCTTGGAAGACTGAAAAGAGTGTGTTTGGGACGACCAGGATTGGGTGTCTTGGAGTCCAAAGGAGAGGAGGAAAAAGAGGAGGCGAGGAGGTGGGGAAATCCTTTCCAAAACCAATGAAGAAATCTGAGCCAAGATGAGATCAGTACGAATAAATCGAAAAGACCCTCTGGGGTGGAGTAGGTCCAGGGAATACGGATGAGTCGTAGGATCCACCACATTTGAAACTGGCCTACGGTGCCAGAGGAAGGCGGGCCTCTGAAAGCACAGGATCTTATCCTTTCAGATGAGACAACTCGTCACGTTCTTCCCAGAATCACTGTTACTCATTTTGTGATACATCCTGCCATTTGGAACCTGGCCGCGTATGAATGGAACTACTAATGTAATTACGGGAACGTTTTATTGAGACCATACAAAAAATGAAGTCCCATCCAATTACCAAAGAGACTAACAATTCTGGGTATAAAAGTACAGGTTTTAACTCCTGTGAGCCAGGCAAAGCATCATGGGTTTAGCTATAAAGCCTGAGTGAGCTTCCCATTGCCATTTGCATGAGTGTCAGACCACATATATTTATTTTTCCCTTTGAGCTTTCTCTCCTTTAACTTTAAAATAGTTATTCTAAGAGGATCAACCTATGACCAGAAGGATGAAAAATCTGAGTTGCTGATTAATCATACTTAGAGCATCTTGGGGAAGACTGCTACATGAGCAAAGTATGTTTATTGTTTCAATGTTTTCCAGTGAATACACCAGAATTTAATAATAAGCGTCATCTATATAAATGTATTTACATAGTATCCTCGATCAAATGATGTTCCCATACCACCATGTTAAAATAATTGCTTCTACACAAGGCAATTTTTCTCTATGCAACAATTCCTAGGCCTAATTTTGTAGTATTCTAACTTTTGTTTTATACACTCTTAAAGCTGTTTTAAATATTAATAAGTATCTACCACACAACACTGAAGGGTAAGTTAGAACAGGGATATCACAAAAATGAAAGCCTAATAGTGTATAACAACTCTGAAAATGTTGAAAATAACTAACTTGGTGGTTGGATCCAATCATTTGAGTACCTGACCAGCAAGACAAACTAAAAACAAATGTTTTTAATTTTCTTAAAATTAAAACAGAATGAACTATTAACTAAATTGCTGAAAGCATAGGTTTCCAGTCCAAAAAAAATGGACTTTTGCCCTGAATTAAAAACAAAATAAAACAAAAAACAGCCCGCCAAAGTTCAAACACAAAGAACAACAAAAACCAAGGTTTAGAATTAGACAGACGTGAGTTTCTGCGTCTACCTCTCAGTAACCTTGAACCAATCACTTTTTCTCAGATCATGGCATTTCCAGAACCAGTAAATAAAAAATTATAAATCCTTTTCCTTCTGTGTCAAATGTCTCAAAATTGATAGTCCAAAAGTTATCAAGTTTGCACAGTATTATTTGGCTTCTTTGAGAAATCTTTTTTTTATTTTATTTAGTTTTTTTTTGTTGATAAATCTTACTTCCAAATAACAGATATTTCAACACAGAAGCAGCATGGACCTAGGGAAAGGCCCCAGGTGGAGAGATGTAATAGCAAATCTGAACTTACCAGCTGTTAGAACTTGGACAAGCCACTGCGCTTCTCTGACCTGTTTTCTCAGTGGCAATAATACCCACTGTGCATAGTTGATGCTGTGAAAGGGGTTTGCCTAGTGCCCAGCACATAGTATAGAACACTCCATAAATGGAGATTAGGGCTGTCTAATTACTTTCATAAGTCTTAATACCACATGCAGCCATCTACTTCTTTAGCCTTTGTAGTCGGGTAGGATTTCTTCAACAGTTTTCCTCTCCTGTTTTCAGAATGGCTTTATATTATATCTCCATTAGTTTTGCAGAGCACTTAATAGATAACTGTACTACTGATTCCTAAATACTTTTTATCTGTGTTTCTTTCTGTATTTTTTCTCACTCTTCTGCTATTACCGTGTTTCCCGGAACATAACACCTAGCCGGACCATCAGCTCTAACGCATCTTTTGGAGCAACAATTAATATTAGACCCGGTCTCATCTAACTATAAGACCGGGTCTTATATTATAGTAAAATAAGTCCGGGTCTTACATTAATTTTTGCTCCAAAGACGCATTAGAGCTGATGGTCTGGCTAGGTCTTATTTTCGGGGAAACAGGGTAGTTTTGGCCATTTTTGCCAGATCTATCTTACTAGTAATTATAATTTTCTTTTAAACATTTTTTTCCCCTAAGGATAATATTTAAATTATTAAAAGACAATACTTTTTTTTTGTGCACGTTTTAGATACTAGAGTTTCTAGGACCTATTTCTTCAATGATGGCACTCACTTTGGCAGGGACCCCGAGGATACCTACTTCCTGTGGTGGCCACTGTCATCTTTTAGATCTTATCTACTGCACAGCAAATGGACTCAGGAAACTGCAACCAGCTTCATTAAGTACTGCAATCATAAGTTTAAAAAATTAAAAGTACTTTATAAAAGGATTCACTTTACTAGAAACATAGGCCTTTGGGATTTTTTTCTGGATTTTTCTATCTTTCAGATTTATAGGAGCCTATTATTTCTGAATTCAGATCCTTCCTATTTTTATAAACCTAATTTACACTTTCCCCTTTCCCTTCTTCACAAAACTAAGTTACACGTTTATTTTTAATGCAGCATAGAAATAAAAATTAATTTTACCAGGACCTGAGCATGACAAAAAAAAAAAAAAAACTTTTAGAAAACAGTCCTCAGATTCTTTTGCTAAGCTTGCTGCCCTAATACTTAATTTATACTGGTATTATTTTAGTGTCCTTAACATAGATGAGTGAATCAACTAATAAAAATGTACTTTATAATCATGTGTATTAAAACAATTCCACTTGGATTACGGTTGTGTAGGTTTTTTTCCCTACAAGTCTTATTTTCAAAAAAAATGGGGAAAGCTCTGGTTTGGTGTTCATAATACCAAGGTCAAAGATGCAAAGATTCTATTCCTGAACAGGACAGTTGTTCTACTATGTTTTTGTTTTTATATCACTGAAAAAGATAAGATCTATCCAACTAGCTAGAGGAGACGAGGTATGTGAATTGAACTAACTAACTGGTACTGACATCTGTAGTGTCTACTATAGATCTTCCTTCCTCGAAGGCTGCCACCAGAGAAAAATAGCACATTTTGTATAGAATAGGTTGGGCTCAGTGAATAGGATCTTCGGTCCCAGATACTGGAGAGAAGCCGACTTTAAAAGTCTAAAACGATAGAGTGGCCATTGTTTCATTTTTTTCTCTATGCTTTACCATACAAGTAGCACAACTCCCTAGTAAAGCAAGGGTTAAAATAAAAATGAACTAGTTAAATGAAATATTCTTAGTCATACTTTAATATTTCAATTAATGCAAACTAGACTTCCATGACACACTTCCTTGCCAGGGGCAAAATATAGGAAGAACAGGAACATAGTGGGAAGGGACACTTACGCCACAGAAATACTGTGGAAATATGTCTGCGCAAACAGAAGCCCAACCAGGCAATGAGAAGTAGGCACAATCCATACCACTGACTGCTTGTGTTGAATGACGAGAGGCAGGAGGAACAGAAATTCAGCGTTTGAATAAAATACAGAAGCCCTGATAGGACATATTTCTATGGATTGGCTAGAAGAGGAATCCACAGGGGTTTGGGGGTGGGGGTGGGGGAGAAAGCAGTTGCTCATGAGTAAACAAGGCTTACTTCAGTCAGCAGGCCCCCACATCCCTAGATCTTGCTGCTACTCATCTCCTATTTCTCCCCTTGAACTGTTTCCTATCAAACAGAAAGTATCTGACCATTCTGGCTGCTAACAAACAGGTATAATTTTGGACTAATTACCTAGAATGAATGTTCCCTGAGAAGGGTCAATATGAGAGTTAAAACTGGTGACTTTGATGTAAGATGGAAGGGAATGGGGATATTAAAACTAGAGAAGACCAAACGAAGACTGTAAATTATGCATCACTGATCCAGAGCAAAAGCCATCTGTGAATGGAAGCTACAGAAAGAATTCCTGGTTATTTGAGTTGCCTACCAAGAAAATATGCCACCCTGTTGAGCAGTGAGTTCCCCATCACCGAAGGTGTTCAACGGGAAGTAGGCATGTGCAGTAGGAGACTCCTGGATCAGCTAAGACAACAGAACGAATGTTGTTTAAGATCCACTCCAACCTTTTGAGAAAACTATGACTAATTAACCTACTATAAAGTACGGATAGTCTCCCTTCTCTTCTTAGGGGTACAGTCACGAACCTGACACTAAGAGGAGCCGCTAGATCTCATAGAAGAGCACAATGATTAACACCAGTGATGGAAATATCAGAGATGACTGGGTCATCCTCCCAAATTTCTCCTCCCAAACTGGCTGGAAAGGTGATAGCCACATCCCAGATTTCTATCCTACAACTATCCTCTCCCCTCTCCTCTCCTTCGAAGGCAAGGCAAAGAGGTCTTTTCACCTTGAAAACCACAGGAAATGAAAGCTCTTCTTTTCATTTCTTTCAGTTTGTCTTACGAGTCTCAGGAATTGCATTACCCCATGCAGTGGGCTGGGCTGGGAAGCTTAATGGTGCAGTACCATTTATCAGAAGCAGGCCCACACTCCTCAAACATATTCCCATAGGAGTACCCACTTCTGCACTGTGCAGGTATATGAATAAACACACGTCCTACAGCACTGATTTTAAGATCTGGGAGAATAAATATGCTTGGTAACTATTTGTATTGGTTTGTTCAATAAAGTCAAACAGTACAGAAGAGAATGTAAAATTCACATGAATTTTCAGGATTCAATAAAGCATTTTAAAGAAAGTGCTTTCTTACATGGGGGGTATTTATGGCTCTATTTACAGGTCCCCTACTTTGGTAGAAAAGTTTAATAAGCAATGTTTTACTCCATGACTTTTAGACAGCAATTCTTGCCTTCTCTCTTTGGTTTTCCTATATGGAAATCCAGAGAAATCCAGAAAGAAGGATGTTGGTCCCTGGAGATAAGCTGTGCTCAAAATCAGCTGTAAAAATGATTTTGGTTTTCGTCTCTAGGTCATAATCTTCCCCTATTCATGCAAATCCTCAATTCTTCAAACTTCTCATATAGATATTTAAATGCATTAATTTTCAGATTCTCCCCTGAAAACATTACAAAGCTGTCTAGAAACACAGAGGTACACAAAGCTACTTTAGGAAATCCTTATACTCAAAGCAGGGTAAGTAGCCATGAAAACCTCCTAGCCCGACATCCACCTGGAAGCATGATCTGGGAAGAGGGCAGGCTACCAAGGGCAAGCCTTAGCTGGGTATAGGTGAGCCAGGCAGCTTTCTCTGTGTATAACTTGAGAAAGTGGAAAAACACCCTTCTCTATTATTCAGTTATGGCAGCTGAAGTTTCAGGCACTGGTCCAATCATTTCCATGTGCTGTCTCATGCTTATAAAGCAGGTTTTACTATCCCCAATTTACATGTAAGGAAACTGAGGATAAAGGGCATGAAAGTAGCCCAAGCCAACTACCTAACTTGTAAGTGACACAAATGGGATTCAAACTCAGATCTGACTTCAAAGTCATATCATTTTTTCCACCATATCATAATTCTTCTTCCTCCTTCTAATGTGCCTTTTATTCCCTTTAAACAGACTCTTTTTTTGTTGTTGTTAATATTACAGTAATTACTGGATTCCTTACCAACCACCTGAAGTTCAATCTGAGGCGTTCATTTCCTATCAGCAATTGTGATGCTGGGTTAGGGTGTCAAACGTGTGGCTACTTTGTTCTCACAGAATCTTCTACTTTGTTGGGATTATTTAACTGCTATCAGGGCATAATCGATGCTTCAGCTGTCCGTAGGAGGGTCTGACACAAAAGCACCCATGTATCAGTCAAACCAATCTAAACTCTAGCATTTATAGCTCTCTTTCCTTCACAGGTACTTCTGGTCACAGCTGGAACTCTGCTTATTTGTATGTAGCGGGCCAAGGTTAATAGCCACAAAAGAAGTAACCTACATCTTCCCTGCAGTAAGACCAAAAGGTGCCTAAGCGGTTCCTATTATTTAGATGGAAAAGACACCCTCCCTATCAATCTGTCCTGGGTAAAATAAAATGGAAAACAAATGATCCAAATTCATTTTCATTTCCAACATCTCTGGATACAGATACAAGGCTATCTTATTCCAGAAGTATTATATCGCCACAAACACCTTTTCCTGGTTTTCTTTTTTAAAAAACTCATTGATTCTCTCCTCTTTTCTCCGAATCTATTAATTTTTTAAAAATCAACTGTCCATTTTTCTCTTTCAATCCACACTAATAACTTCATTCTGCATCTGACCTCTTTCCATGAAACATCATTGTAATTTCTCCAGTGTTTTCTCTGATGACTAGGTTATTCACTCCACGCCCCTCATAACTCTGCTTGTAATTTTGTAGCCCTATCAGTCAGTTTCACTGCTCATTCCAGATAGGCACTCAGCCAATATATTGCCAATAACACTCACTCTTGTGCTAACTTAAAATACACAGTGCAGCTTGCCAAGTTTCCTTATTTGGCAAGAAGGTCCCTTGGTTCCCAAGATCTTTAACCATCCATTTTTAGATCCAAATCCTTGTGCTTAATATTTGGTTCTCTCTCTCTCTCTCTCTCTCTCTCTCTCTCTCTCTCTCTCTCTCTCTCTCTCTCTCTCCCCCCCCCCCCCTTTAATATGTCCTTACGTGTTCCCTAAAAGATTAAGAAAAAAGAGATCAACCACCAATTTGCTTTCCTGGACAAGAAAAAACTAGAATTATTAGCACTAAAACTTTGATTTAAATAGTATTTTCCAATTTAAAAAAAAAACTCCCAGAAAGTTATAGTAGGAATTAAGTTGTTTAAGAGTAAAATAAACAATACACGTTGCTCTAAAAGACCATTTTTCTTTATCTTAATTCCCTCTTTCCAAACAAACTAAATTCATATGCATTTACAATCTCCCAAATCCCTCACTATTGTAGCAGGAATTTAAAACAAAGGCTCTACAAATGACCAAAATCATAATTAAAATGCAGCCATCACATTATTTTTTTGAAAATCAAAAACCATGAAATTTCACTCCGGAGATGGGCCTATTACAAAGAAGACGTTAATTGTCTTGAATCACCTGTTTATTTTTGTCTTTAAATGTATTTGTAGATTTGGATCCATGAATCCTGGCTGTTCAATTCAACCGAGTTCAGAAAAGCAAGAAGGCTCGCCTAAAACAGCTTTAGGTTTAAAATATGAATATACTTTAACAATCATCTTAGCTCAAATATCCTCGAATTAATTGTAAGTCGATTCTAATACAACATTATTGTTGAGAAAGCTGCTTACTGCAGTATCACTTGGAATGAGCCACTAAATGGTGTTGCTTTCATTATTAAAGAAACTAACAAAAATAGTAATTAAGTTCTCCATAAACAGTGCTTTTGAAGACGGTCTCAAGGCGCATCAGCCGCATCAGAAACATACACTTTCAGCACTCTAACAATGATTGTCCCCCTCTTTTTTTTTTTTTGGCAATTAGATACCATCTCGCCAGTTTTGCATTAAAGTTTTTCTGCAAGCTGTCAGGAGCAAGCGAGGCGAGGCGGCGGCCTTGGCATTTCCCTCCGGGCCTGTTGCTGGTCTCAGAGCCCACGAGCCCATGGACGCCACAGGGTCCGCAAAGGGGTGACCCTCGGCTCCCGTGGCAGGAAAAAGGGGACGCTGGGGGTGCGGGTGGGCGCGAGCTCCCCGATGACCAGGGCAGGGTGGGAGCCATCGCGCCCGGCCCCGCAGAAAAGCAGAAGTTCACAGTCCCCCTCGCATGCACAGACCTCTGCTGGGAAGTACCCTGCACCCTGCCCTGATTTGCGAGACTGGCGTTTGCCTCCTGAAAAGTGGCCCGGTCACCCACTGCGAGGCCGGCGCTCCGGAGCTGCTCTCCTGGGGTGGTGGGCTCGGTGGGCGGGGGCTTTGGGTGGGGGAAGCGCCGGTCCGGGAGGCGCCCCAAGCCTGCGCCGCGCTCCCAGGGCTGAGAAAGCCGGAGACGCTCCAGGCTGCGCCCCGCTCTTTCTGGTGCCAACTTCTGCGTGGGACCGGCCCGAACTTCCCGAGCCGCTCGTGGCCGAGCCTCGGCTCAGATCAGGCGCCAAACCCGTGGGAGCCCGGAACGCTCGCTCCAGCCGCCGCCGCCCGGGCGGGCCCCAGTTCGGGAAGGGGAACCCATGTGGCTCTGGACGGCCGGCTGGGCTGCCGGGCCCCGACCCCAGCTGGGCCTCGGCCCCGAGACGCCCGGACGACTCGCAAGCGCGGCGGGCCTCCCTCGCAGCCTCTCCCTCCGCGGCCTCCGGCCGGCCCTTACCTGGCTCCCGGGCCGGGCGCGAGAAGCAGCCGGGGGCGCAGAGGCCCCGCGCGCGGCGAGGGCAGGAGCGGCGACTGGGGGTCGAGAGGACAGCGGCTCGCGCAGCTTCCACGCTTCCGCCAGAGTCAGGAGTTGAACATTCCGCCTCTCCGTCCCGCGCCAATGAGGAAGACAGTCACGGCAACAGCACCACCTACCTCCGAGCGCGGAACGACCGGGCCTGCCTGTACGCCCGTGGCCTGGCCGCAGCTCAGACGCGCGGGCGAGCCGGGCGTGGGGCGGCGCTTGGGACTCCCCGGCCTGCACCCTGAGGGGCACCGTTCGTCCCAACGCCCTGGAACCCGTCAGGCCGCCGGTGGTCGCTCAGCGGGAGCCACCTGCCCTATTGTGTGGGGCACGCGGAGGGGGACCTGTGCCTCTGCAACCCTTTGTACCTTAACATCTTTTTAACAAGTTACCACCATCTATCCCGTCAACTCAGTCCTTATCAAGAAACATTTCCTGTGAAATAGGCGCTGGGAATACAAGGGATAGGAGGCTGCTTTGTGGCCTTGCGGGACTTAATTATCTAGTTAGGAAGGGGACAGACCTGTAAAGATATTTCTGAGGATATAGGGCTGAAGGCTGCCTCAGGGGAACCATCAGTAGATACCTAGGGAATTTGAGGAGGGTCTGCTGCCTTGGTTGTTGATTTTAACAAAGCTGAGTTCAGATGAGGACACTAGAATATTCATTCCACGTGTGAGCAAAAGATGGAACTAGGTATTGAGAAGAAAAGTAATTGTTGATTGGAAGGGATGGTTCTGTGGAGGAAAAGTGAGATGAGGTTGCAAAGGTATGGGCAACATTATTCAGGAGGTTGAGTTTGGATTTTGTCATCTATGGATGCTGGGGAAACGTGGAAAGCGAGAACCAAAGGGATCAAATAGGTCTTTGCGTTTTTATTTTAATGGTTATTTAGAGAGAGAGCGCGCAGTCCACACGGTTGTAGGATGGTTGCCAGGGCAAAACTGGGAAGCAGCATGAGTGGTAAATATTGTCACTACCTAGAAATGAGATTGTGAGGCCTTGAATTAGAGTGTACAAAATAGAATTAGAAAAGAAGGAACTGAATTGAAAGACATGTTTCAGGAAGCCAGGAAATTGGTAACCTATTAGACGTGAAAGACAAGAAGGAAAGAGTCCCAGATGCTGCCAAGATTTCATACCGGGATGACTGAAAGAACGATGCGGTCATTGACAGAAATAGGGACATATGGAGTGGAAGTCAGCTTCCTGTTGAGGTGAGGTCATGGGAGGAAAAACAGGTAGAGATGCAGCAGTTGAAATATGAAACAGAGGTTCAGAAAAGAGGTTGGGAGGGAAATATAATTGTAAATCATTCATACAGTTAAAGATATGAGAGTGGAGGGATGGGTGAATACAGGTAAAAAAAAAAACCAGCTTTCTAGTTTGTTATTCAGATTAATTATTGAATTTTCCCTTTGATAAGGACTAGCAATTTTAGCATTGATAGATTCTATTTTGGTAACAGAGAAATTAGGATAAATGAAAACTGTCATGCTAAAAAATTTCCTGATGTGGGTAACCCATAATTCTAAAAACCATTTAAACATTAAAGGGAAAACTAAGGTTCTTTAACATAGACCTAGGCATAAGGTGACTCAGATAGTTTTACCTCACCTTCAAAGACACTACATTGTAATAGAAAGGACACTGGACTGGTGGTCAGAGGACCTGGCTTGTGGCCCTAATCCTGCTGCTCATGAGCTGGGTACTTTGCTAAACAGGCCTCAGTTGTCTCCTCTGCAAAATAAGAGGCCCCAATTAGACGTTACCTACAGTTCCAGCTTTAAAACTATGAATGTATTACTTTAAATTTGGAGCACATCCCTTAAGAGTCAATATTTTTAGCTACATGCCCCTCCCTTCCCATGCATTTTTTTCTTCATTCTATTTTCCCCTCATAATTTGGCTAAGAGAATAACCATCAGGAACATTGAACACCAAAGAGGAGTCTCACAAATATGCTTAAATGATAGCCTGGTAGGCATTTTCTTGCCTTCCCAATTATGCTGCATACTCCTTGAGGTTATCTTATATGCCACTGTATCTGTCCACAGCTGAAATAAATAATTGTGTGATACATTGGTTACCTCAAGTATGACTCTTCCTTGGTCAAGCTGCCTGTTTCCTTATGACTACACTGATCTCAGGCCCCAGACCTAATGCTATAGCCTAGTGCTTATTCCCATGGCTGACTCTGCTTTTTCAAACTCAAATCTTTTTTAAAGCATATTGATTAATTCTAACCTGTATAGTTGACAAATGTAAATAGCAATAGGAAAAGAGATCTAGTCAAACTTTTCTTATCAAGCCTTCCTATTCCTTTATTTCAAATGTCTCTACACTAAAGATAGATACACTCTCAGGAGCGGGATGGCTGGGGAGTCCTTAGCATCCACGTATATCCAAGCGCACCCTCCAAAATGAACATGCAATGAGGGTAAAAACAGTGTATTTTCTGTACAAATTTAACTTAAAGAAAAAGTCTCCTAGTCTCCCATTCAATTAGATTGTTGTCCTTAAGCTCCTCTTAAATAGAAATTCTGGAACTGCCACCAGCTATCAGTGGATCAGAGAAGTGCAGACGTAAATTCTATTAAGGATAGAAGGAAAGGCAACTTAAAAGGAAGCAAGCATTCTGAGTATCCTTCCCCCACCTTACAGTGATAAGAACTATGGTGAGAGCTGGTATCCAGGAGCATTTTCTCCAGCCATCTCATTCCTCGATCTTAGATTGTGAGTAGTCTGTGTCTGGATCATATCTAAGAATTAACCACCTTTTATACAAAGGTTGGTGCTTTACCTCCTGCACAACTCTGAATCCCTGGGAAATTAAAGCACACAATCAAACATCAGTTGAGATATGTAGCCATTACCTTAAAATCACAAATGAAGCCCATGCCATTGTTTGAGCTTAGTTTTCACATCTAACTTGAGGACTGAAGAATTCACAACAATATTTTGGGTACCAAATTTGCTTAGGTGTTGTAGGGCACGAAAGGAGCAGTGGGGCAAGAAGAGAAATTGGGGACTTTTGTAAACTTTATTCAACAGACATTTACTGAATGGCAGGCGCGGTGCTGAGCTTTGTGATTGTAACAGTGACCCAGATGGGTCCTTACTGTCACGGAGTTTTCAGAGTGTAATGGGAAAGCCAGAAAAGACACGCACAATTATACTCCAATGTACTCTGAAAGCGGCAAAATGGGGGCTTACACCAGGGCACCTAAAAGTTTTGGGAGGTCAATGAAGGCTTCCAAGACAAAGAACTTCCAAGTCCCTGGGAGAAGAATGAAGAGAATTTGGCTAGACAAAAAGGAGGGAAAAGTATTGCTGCAAGAACAGGAAGTACAAAGGCCCAAGAGCATTTAACAGGTTCAAGGCATAAATCCCTTCAACATCTGAGTAAAGACGTTGCCAGGAGGGAGTAATAATTCTCAGGGTGGTAGTAACAGCAGCAGCAACAATAATAATAATGTTACTACTACTAATAGTGATTGTTAATGTTTACTGAGAACTCAGGTGCCATGCACTGAGCTAAGAATTTTACACTCAAGGTCCCTCTTTATTATAAACACTCCATTAGATTATGCCACTACATAATTGCGTGTCTTTATTAGTCATTCCTTTCTCTTCGGTATGTTGCTTGTTTGTTTGTTTGTTTTGTTAACTGATATGCCTTATTTCTATGTTTTTTTCATTCTGCTTGTCTCCAAAATGTCTACAACTAAGCTATAGTTATAGATACAGTTCTTCTGGTCCATCTAGAGAGGGGATAGCAGAGTAAAGGAGTGACTACTTCCCAGTAGCTGGCCCAGGCCCTCTCAAGAGTCCATAATAGTTAGAAAATCCTGATCAAATTTCAAAGTCACTTTTCTAGCCATACTTCTTTTGTATTATTCTTACTCAAGTTGAAATTTTTCCAATGAATACTTGTATAAGTTCTATTTGCTTTTTTATATTTTGCTACCATTGGCTTTTCCCTAACTTTTTAAGGTTCGTTTGTATTAAGCTGCTGTCTGCATTGTTGTTTGTAACACCTTCCAATTTAGTATCATCTGCAAATTTCATTAACATGCTATTTACTCCCTCTTCCAGATCATTAATAAATGCTATTTCTTATGTATTAAATTTTGCGGTCGAACAGATTTAATTTGTTGTTGTAATTTCAATGCATGTTTTCTAAAGATACAATGCAGTTAAGAATGGTCTTAACATAGGCTTAAATCCATACCCAGTTTACAGTTATTTTACTATTATGCAATCCATTTGTGTTCTCTAATCAGCACTGTTGTGAGCTCCATTGAAGCAATAATCTATTGATTTTCTCTTCCCACTTTTTCAATACAGTCATCATCTTGGCTTTAAATGCACAGCAATAGCAGAGTTAGAACTATTGTTGTACTCTAATCCATAGTTATTTATAAAAGGAAATCAAGTCTTTTTTCTCAGTGGCTATTCTTCCACTGATATAAGAAATATTTTACATTAAAATTATTTTATAATGATAATATTTGATTTGCCTATGCACGGTCTCAGTGTTCTAAACAGAAATAGATTTTAGATCTTTTTTTTGTCCCCTTCTTCCACCTCCCCCCGCCCCCCCCTCCAGTTCAAGCCGTTGTTTCTGTCTAGTTGTGTAGGACACAGCTCCCTGGCCCAGGCTGGTATGAGCCTTGCACTCACCCTCTCCCCCAGGCAGTCAGTTGCCAGTGATCAGTGGGCTGCTCACAGCAGCTCATGCCGGCTGCCAGCGGGCTCTCGCCAGCACAGGGTAGCCCCCAGCAGCCCCCAGCAGCCCCCAGCAGTCCACAGCAGCCCACAGCAGTCCACAGCTGCCCAACTCCAGGGAGAGCTGTTGTTCACAATCTTAGCTGTAGAGGGCGCAGCTCACTGGCCCATGTGGGAATTGAACCAGTGAACTCAGCGTTAGGAACACGGCGTTCCAACCACCTGAGCCATCAGGCCGGCCCTAGATCTTTTTTAAAGCAAGTAAATGTAATATGTATATTACATTTATATATTCTATATAAATATATTATATTTTTATTGTGCATTTTGTTTTCTAACAAATCTGCTCACCGACTCCCTGACTCCTAGAGAATCTGGGGTGACTTTGTTTCTTTATACTAGACTTAGACATGCCACCTTCAAAACAGAGAATGAAATTCATTAAGCCATTGCTTCACTTTATGTCACATATCATCCTACTTATCAGGCCTCTATAGTGCCAGTTTTCATTTTCAATGAGATGAGCCTTCTTACATGCCACTTATTTCTATACTTATGTTCATAGATTGCATTTTTAAATCATTTTGCATGAGGTTAGTCTTCATGTTTCTACATAATATTTCCAGGAACTGTATTTTCTTTCCCCTCATTATCAATACCTCTATCTCTTTTCCCCCCTATAATGTTAACTGAGTATATGCCCTTGGTAAACTTTCTTTTCCACATTGAGAAATTTAACCTCTAAATCTCAGTTTTCCCATCTGTGCATTGTCCCCTCATAACTTACCTATCCATCTCAGAGGATTGTTGTCAAGTTCAAATGAGATCATTTATGCCAAAGTGTTTTATAAGTGATATAAAAGCAAATAAAAGTTATTTTTTTCTTGAAACATAATAAATGCAAATACAGGATATTATTTTCACTGAGAAATAAAACCTGTATTTCCAGAAGATTTTCCTTGTTGAACTTTCAGTAAATGTCCATTTTCATGGACATTACAGGATAGCAAAAGACATGCTATCCTTTAATAATTCGCTTTCATTGTAATTGAGTATTAAATCTAAGATTTGAAGAGAAAATATCATTTGCACTTTAGAATTTCCTTAACTAAACAACATACAAATTTATATTACAGGTTCACAAATAACTGCACAGTGGACCTCTGAATTAAAAAAGACAAGATACCAAAAAAAGCCAAGTAAAATTTGTTTTCCTATAGGAAACTCATTTTCATTCTTTTTTCTTACTTTTAAAGTCTTACAGAGTTAAAAAAAAAAAAAAAAAAAGTCTCACAGAGTTGAACTTTGACCAAAAACATTAATTGGTTTATTTGTTAATTTAATTTTCCATCCTGAGCAATTAGTCTTATGTAAATTTTTGGCGATTCTATGAGAGTTCATTCTTGAGAAGGACATTTTGCTAGTTCCTCCTGTCACTAATTCATCCTCCTGACACATTCCATCCTTTTCATTAACAATCATGTTTAATGAATAAATCTCCATATCATTCTCCCCACTTTCAACTTTTCTTTTAGAAATGGTCTTAATCTCCAACAATGATATAATGGATTTTTTTCCCTGATGGGGAGTGAAAAATCAAACACTTACAGGTACCTGAGAGGAAGTATTTCAATGGAAGGAATGTAGTAGTATCAGAGTGATATATACATAAGTGCACGGTAGAAGGTTGCTGTGGACTGATGTATCCCCCTACAATTCATTGACTCTGTAACCCCCAGTGTGACTGGATTGGAGGTAGGGCTTTTAGGGGGTAATTAAGATTAAATGAGGTCATAAGGGTAGGGTCCTACTTCTGTAGCATTGGTGGCTTTATAAGAAGAGGAAGGGGAAAAATCCCTCTCTTCACTTGTGTGTACTGAGGAAAGGTCATGTGAGGGTACAGCAAGAAGGCAGCAGTCTGCAAGCCAGGACGAGAGACTTCATCAGAACCCAATCAGACTGATCTCAGACTGGCACCCTGATCTCAGACTTCCAGGCTTCAGAACTGTGAGAAAATAAGTTTCTGTTGTTTAAGCCACCAAGTCTGTGGTATTTCGTTATGGCAGTCAGAGATGACTAATACAGAAGTACTTCAAAGGGAAGAGATGTGCTATCTAAGTAGGGAGCAGAGATAATTACCTAGCATCTTCACATATCTAGAACCTCCCCCCACACATATATAAAAACACATTTTGCTCAATTATTTAAATATCTTTATCAAAATTCTTCTTACCACCAGACATCAGGAAAAAGTAAAAGAGTTGAAATAACTGGATAATTGTCTTATTGTTTCACTTCTTTAATATAAACCAAACCTTACCAAATTTTTGTGGTAGACATTTCAAAATAATTATAAGTCAGATTTGCAAAATACTGAGTAATCAAAATCCAGCCTCACTTAGTCAACCTTGGTCTTACTAGACAACCAGTTTATCTGGATCATTTTGCCATGCAAATTAATTACATAAACCTCTCCAACAAGTTTCAGTGTTTCAGATTACACAGCATGCTATCTGTGACCAACATCCCCCAGCCTCTGGAGGAAGTATCTCTAGATGTCTTTCACATTATTTCTGGTCATGAAAGATATGGATGCCACAGGTTTTATTGTTGACATCCTGTTATATAATAGAATCAAGTTCGTAGGGATTCTTGAAGTGGGTGGCCTGATTTTAGTAGTCTTATCTCCCAAAGTGTATGTAGATGGCAACCAAATTCAAGCTTTTACCCTTTCCCAGACTCTTAGGCAAGTCAGGATAGAACTTGAATGGTCTTATTACATGAAAACTTGATAACTTGATGGATCCCTTGAGATAAATGTTAATGAGGACTTTAAAGTGTCTAAAACTCAAAGATGAAGCCTCTCAGTGCAATATGGCATAGAGACTAAGCACATGGGCTTTGGACTTAGATAGACCTGAACTGAGCTCATGAGCTGTGTGACTTTGGGCATTTTCCTCAGCCTGAGCCTCAGTTTCTTTATCTGTAAAATGGGTAACATAATAGAATTTTTGTTTGCATTAAATAAGTTAATGTATGTACAGTATTTAAAACAGGATCTGGCTCAGCGTTAGTGTTCAGTAATACTACATATTATTATTGTTATTACTGGTCATGTTTCTCATGCTAAGTATTTGCTATTATAATTATTATTCAGTCACCTGAATTATTTCTGTTTCCTCTGGAGTCAGTTTTTCTCCTTATTTTCTTTTATTTTCCTCTTTTATAGTACTAGTTGTCTCAGACATTTCTGGTGATCATATTCTTTATATTTAAGAATGAAGCATTATGCTCACTGTTTTAAGTAGCGGGAATAGATTTTCTCTGCTGTTGTGAAGTAGATTTTTCTCCGATAAGACACTTTCCTGAATAGGAAGACTCAATGGGAACTTCAAGTACATGGAGAGATAAGCTGACCAGCAGGCTTGCTGTAGGATGCAGTTAGCTTACATACATACTTTCATGGTTGACTCAGCCAATACAGCAGAATTAGTGTTATCATGCCTTGGACTTTTTCTTTCTCCTTTTGGGAAGTTAATGCATAATGGCTAATGAAAAAATGTGAACGAGTGCTGGCGGTGACCAAAAAAAAATAAGTACCCAGGAAGAGTAGCCACCTGGATAGTTAAATCAAAGCTTTGCTACAACTTGAGAGGCCAATTTTCAAGAAGGTAAAAGATCAGGAAAAAATTAGGAATTCGTAGAAGTCCATTGATATTATGAAGGGCATTCAAAATATCACTGCAGTCTCTCAGGATTTGTCAAAAATAGCAGGGGAAAACAACTACCCTCTAAGCTTAACATGTCTTTGGGGATTTTAAGAGAAAGGAAGAGGGATATTAGTGTGTATTCTGGGAATTTATCTCCACATGGAAAAGTGACGACTTGGTTAGGCTCCTATTCCCGTGAATGCATCTTCACGCTGAAAGTGTGCTAAGTGACAGCAAAACTAGGGGAGGCTTCAAAGTGTCAGTCTTTCATTCTTTGTTTCCTCACTGAAATGAAAAGAGGAGAGACATTTACATTCCCTGATATGGATTATGTCCCCACCCTTAGGGGACAGAAGGAGATGTAGCCAGTTTTGGTTTTAAATAAGACTATTTTTCCTATTTTCTATAATAACAATTTTTGTGGGTTTCTTTTCTTTTTTCTTTTCTTTTCTTTCTTTCTTTTTTTTTTTTTTTTTTTTTTTTTTTGTCATTTATATTATCCACCTAAGAGAATGACCCTGGTAAGAGGAGGGCCTTCTGTTTGCCCAGGACAAGCAATATCTTCATCCTCACACAGAGGGGAGATTTGCTAGTTTGGAGCTACAGCTATGAGAAAATTAAGTTGATTTGCATAAAAAAGAAAACATGACTTAGGGTCCACAAGGATGATCTGCAAACTAGAGGAGGTGGGGAGAATTGGGAGTCAAAGAGGAGACCATATGGTTGGCAGCAAAGAAGACAGATTTGGAACACAAGATATGTCCAATGAGGATTTTTTTTAAAGAAATACTGTGGGGTTCTGTAATGAAAACCCCTTCTCCATCTTTCCTACAAAATAATCAGTAAATCTACCTAGTTCAATAATGCTTTGATTTTAGTGGAGTCAATTTTTAATGAAATAAGGCATAGAGAATAATATGAAAACAACCACTCAGCTTAAGAGATAAAGTGTCTTATACACAATGGAAACCCCTTCCTGAAGATAAATGGATTCTTTATGATGAAGGCAGAGAAATGTTATATCTTGTAAAAATATAGGTTTCTCATGACATATATATGGGACATTTATGAAGGGGCACACCCACATACACTTCTATTTTAAAGACAAAACTTTAGAGAAAATACCCCCAAATCTCTTGCCTAAACGTCACTTGCAATATTTTGGCAAAATTAATCTGATGCTTTGGTTCCCCAACTTTTTCTCTGTTATCTTTAGTTTGTGGCATCAAAAGCTTAAATAATCAGTGCTCTTGGGGACAAAAAGAGATGCAGACAGTGCGGTCTTGTAGTTACAACATATGCTTTGGAATTAGAAATACCTGGCTTGGAACCCCAACTCTGCCATAATCTAAGCATGGGACCTTGAGCAAGACAATTTCTCTCATTGTTTCTCCATCAGTAAATAGTGACACTATTCATCTCTTAGGTATTTAGAATAAACACCATATATATGAATCTGGCACATAGTAGGTAGGTGAACTGACAGGCGAAAAGCATTGATGATCGAACCAGTATATCCCAGAAAATTCTCTTCCAAAGTCAACATTAAGAAAACTTTGTACTTAACACTCTGTATTCCTTTGTGTCCTTGCCTTTCTTCTAATTTTAAATAGAAGTATAGAATTTCCTCTTTTTACCCCTTGCAGTCATCTTCTCTTGGTGCTCAAAAGATTTCCATGCTCTGTTACAACTTTATTCAGTTGCTCCAAAGATGCTTTTTTTTTCTAATGCATAAGTGAACTCTGCACATTAAATATAAAATACAACTGCATATCTCACTTATTCCCTTAATCCCCCCACCTGCAACTGTTTCAATGTTGACATAATGTTATTCATTTTCTTGTGTTGTTATTGAAAAAGAATTCTTAATTAAAATGGCCCCGCGTCACCTGGCTCACATAGAGTGCCACAGGCAATAATCCCTAATTTAATGTACACTTTGGCTCAGACCTTCAATTTAATTTCTGAAGCCAGCTATATAAATGGATTTTATAATGGCCTCTGAGCATCATGTGAGAGAAGATTAGAACTAGTAATGAAGAGCTACTTTCTTAGGAGGAATCTCCTAACAGTGCATAATTGTTCCTAGGCTATATGGACTGACATGTAAATGAACACCCAGGTTAAGTGGAAATCTAACTTTTAGTGTGATCTATGTACGTGTGTGTGACTTGTGTTACACTTTGGTTTAATTTCTGATCTACTCTTTTATATATGAACATTTTATCTGTCGGTTAGAAGCATGAGTCTTTTGTTCTATTTTCACCTCTCCTCTCTTTCATTCAGTAATTTGAAATGCTTTCTTATTTCACTGTAAATAACTTTTATGTTGGATCTATATAAGATAATGACATCCTGTTTCAATTACTGCAGCAAAAGCTTTGCACAATTGGTGTAAGTTTGTGGTACAAACTTAAGGATGAGGGTAAAGGACAGGACTATCCCAATATTCCTCCATCCCAAGTCAATTTAAATACCTCAGAGCCCCCATATAGGTTTCATTTCCATCCTTTCATAACTGGTTTGACTGGAGACTCTCAGGCATCCCTGACCGCTCTAAAGTACTCTTTCCTGTGGCCTCTCCTAGCAGCGAGGCAGGAGAGGCACTAATATTTCTTGATTGCCAAGCACTGGGTGTGCTAGGCATTTTATATACCTTAACTCATTGAATCCTCAGCCTTGGGGAAGGAGGTATTGTAATTCCCATCAGCAGATGTGAAAATGAAAGCTCAGTGGTGAGCTACATTGGCCAGTGTTCACATTTGAGGGCCACTCCACGCAGTGGTGCGGCCTGGGTACCACCTCATACACACATAAGGAAGCCTGGTTGAGGGGGAGCTTTCCAGTGGGGCAGTGCCAGCTGGAGAGAAGGGTTCCCTTTTCTCTTAATACACATGAAGGAGCTGTATAGACTGAAGGTGGCTCTGATAGTGTCATGCCCAGATCTGTCTGATTTTAAAACCTGTTATCTTTCTGCTATTACAAGTTCTTTCCTCAAAAGCTGCTAGATTCACCCTGGAGAAGCATTCTAAACACCTGGCAGCACCAGGCCCCCCAAACAAGAGCAGTGTACCTTCCTGCCACTCACATTTTGTGCTACTGTCACTAGCACACTGCAAAAATGACAGCAATTTTCCTTTCCTTGTATCCACAATCTTGGCCGTGTGACTTTGAAGCTCTGCACCTGCGACATAGAGTTATTTCTCTACCCTTTGAATCATGGCTGTCCTCTTGACCCACTTTGGCCAGCAGAGTGCTGCAGAAGTGATGACACGCCTGTTCCGAGCCTGGGCCTCAAGAGTTCTTGCTTATCCACTTGCTGCCTGGGAACCCTTCTCAGCCCACACGTAGATAAGCCCAAGCTAGCCTGCAGGAGGATGAGAGACGACATGGACGCAGAGATGAACCATTCCATCGGAGGCCACCCTATACCAACTGACTGCAGATGCATGACTGAGCCCAACCCCAATCCACCAAGCCTGGCCCAGATTGGCCGCACTGCCCAGTTGACCCATAGATTCATTGTTGTTCTTTATGGCACTAATTTGGGGGGTGGTTTGTTACACAGCATGATGGTTACTTTTACTTTTCTGTGTTAACTTGGAGGGTGGTTTTAGATGAGAGTAACATTGAAATTGGTGAACTTTGAGTAGCAGACTGCCCTCCATGATTGGGGGGGCTCATCTAACCAGTCGAAGACCCAAATAGAACAAAAAGACTGACCTCAAGCAGGAGGAGATTCTCTGGCAGACTGATTTGGATTTCACCTGCACCATCAGGCCTCCTGTGTCTCCCCCCTGCTAGCCCACACTGCAGATTTGCGACTCTGCAGCCCCCATAACTGTGAGCTAACACCTCATAATAAATCTCCCTCAGTATTTATACACATTCTATTGGTGCTGTTTCTCTGGAGAAGCCTGTTTAAGACACACAGTCACTGACATACTTGCCGAATGGTTTATCTTTCCACAGAGCCACTTCTTTCTTCCTCCTTCTCAAGCTGCTGCACCTTGGCTGGTGCAGAACTGCCCCCAGAGCTGCTATGTC
Organism: Rhinolophus sinicus; assembly: GCF_057876585.1. Taxonomy (NCBI): domain Eukaryota; kingdom Metazoa; phylum Chordata; class Mammalia; order Chiroptera; family Rhinolophidae; genus Rhinolophus; species Rhinolophus sinicus. The sequence continues at coordinate 161,669,324 of NC_142517.1, read as the reverse complement.
TCCTCACTTTGAGCCCCTCTCCCTACTGGGGAGGCTGAACCATTAGAGTCTATCCCTCTGCCCTAAACTGGCAGGACTCCTCCTGAAACCACCAGTTCTCTTCCGTTCCTGCCTGGCCCTTGTTGTTACATGCTACAACTCTTGCCACCGGTCTCTGGCTAAGTGGATGGGGACCTCGTGAGGGTCTTCCAATTCACTTTTATTGTCAGGTGCTGCAAAAACCTGTTTTGAAGAATTTTATGCCAACTTTTGCTCCAATTATTCTCTTGTGTTGGTCCTCCTATTGTAGAATTCCTCTCTTCTTGACTCTCCCTGATAGGAAGAGTCTGAATCCTCCCCCTGCCTGCAGGTGCTGAGTGAGGAGACTATTGCAGAATTGGGCAGCTTTCACATGCCCTGGCCCTAGCCTCTCTCTCTTCCTCAAGTCTGGGGGTGCTCCCATGTCAGCACCCACGAGCTCACAATGACTTATGCTAACTTCCCTTTATAGCAGGGCTTTGGCCCCGATGTTTCCAAATTTAAATTACCCAAGAACAAAGATCCTGGCTTCCTGTTGCATCACCCTTGGCCTTCCCTAGCTGCCAGACTAGCACAGGCAAAGGAGTCAAAGCAAGGCAGGCGCTTTCCCATTCCCACGCCCTTATTCTCTGAGGGTTAGTGGCATTTCCTCCAGCCCTCCCAGCCTTAAGTGTCAGGCAACAGGCAATAGTAGTTTGATACATTAACCAACAGAGCAGCAAGGACAGACCACGGTTCTGGGGCTGTGACTGCCCATGTGCCGTCATGGCTTAAAGGAGGGCACGTGGCTTAAATAGAGGCTTCCTGCTCCGTGCTCCCTGCACACACTGAGCCCTGGGTCCGTTAGCAACTGCTTTTTTCCAGCAGCCATCCAATCCACTGGCACCTTCAGTCTCCAAGAAGATGACATAGGTAAGCATGGGCCATGTCAAATGTCAAATGTTGCCCATAAAATGGAGCGGCAACTGTGGAAGACAGTGTGGCGGTTCCTCCAAAACCTAGAATCACCATACAATTCAGCAATTCCACTTCTAGGTACACATCCAGAGAATTGAAAGCTGAGACACGAACAGGTATTTGTACACCCATGTTCACAGTAGCATTATTCACACTGCTGAAAGGGGGAAACAAACCAAATGATGGATAAATGGATACACAAAATGTGGCATATACATGAAATGCAATATTTTTCCATCTTAAACAGGAAGGGACTTCTAATACGTGCTACAACATGGATACACCTTGAAAACATTATGCTACGGGAAACAATGGGTCAAATATTGTATGATTCCATTTATATGAGGTAACCTCTAAACCTACAGAAGGTAGAATTGTGTTACCAGGGGCTGGGTGTAGGGAGAAGTGGGGTGATTGTACAATGGGTAGTTTCAGTCTGGGAAGATGCAACAGTTGTGGGGATGGATAGCAGTTGTACAACAACGTGAATGTACTTCATGCCATGCTCAAAAAGGTTTAAAATGGTAAATTTTATGTTATGTATATTTTACCACCACACAAAATTAAAAAGTGGCCCAGTGTGGACTAAGTCCCTGATATACCAGGAAGGAAGGTGTTTGACTCTGGGGAGCGGGGGGTATCTGGACCCAGCACTTTTAATATTTAAACTTAATATGCTTTTTAATATTTGCCATTACCCACAGTTTTCCTGTCCTTGAAGCCTGCAAAATAAAATAACTAAGGAATTGGGGATGACACCGCGTGTCATCTGCTGTGTGGTATCCTAAGCAAGGGCCTTCGCAGGGATGCAATGCACAGCATAAGGGACAGAGTCGGGAATATCATAATAACTGTACAGCGACAGATGGTGACGAGACTTACTGTGGTGATCACTTCGTAAGGTATATACATGTTGAATCACTATATCGTACACCTGAAACTAATATAGTATTGTATATCAACTATAATTAAAAATAAATTTTAAAAAAATGCACCATTAAACACTCCTCCCAAACAAACAAAAAGCAACAAACAAAAATAAAGCAATGACCTTGGCCTCCAAGCGCTACCATTAGAAACTCAACCCCTGTGGCTTCCCACTGCTCTTGGGTGAAAGGTGAAGCTCCTTAAAAACGCCTGTGGGCCTCGCATGCTCTGAGCCAGTGTTAAGTTCCCAGCACATTTTGGAGTACACTCACCCCATTCTCGCTGCGCAGTCACAGGGAGCTTTCCATCCTTCACACTGTCAAGGTTATTTCTTGCTTAGAACATATTCTTCTCCTCTCTCTGCTGAGTTAGCATTTTGATCCTGCAGTGTTCAGAGCAACTGTTGTGTCCACAGGAAACATTTCCTCACCTCAGATCAAGTTAAATCCTCTTATTACATGTTCTTGCGACACCATATATTTCTTGGAAGTATTTTTGTGTTTGTTTGTTTAATTATTTGATTAATCTTCTGTCTCTCCCACCGAGTGATAAGCTCCAGGAGAACAGGGACCCTCAAGTTTTTCTCACCATTGAATCCTGAGCTCAGAGGGCCTGGCACTCAGTAAGCTCCTCAACCATGATTTGCTAGTGAATGAATGAATGGATAGAAAGATAACAAATACTAATTAAAGTTTCTTCTCCGGAGATGCTGTGACTGGCTCACCTAACACCACGCTCTTCTCCATGTAAGACAAATAGAGAAAAGTAAGATTATTTTGAAGTAAGAGATGTAACACATTTTAGATTGACAGTAAAAAAGAGCTATTCAAGCTCGGGGTTCATTTTACTGCACTGCATATTCTACGCTGAGTTTTTTAAAAAAATTATAAGCACAGTTTGAAACCAGAATGACACTTCTTTTAATTTTTTCATACTAGTAGTCATTGATCTGCATTCACATTTTAGAGGAAATGCCATTGAATTCAGGAGAAATCTATTTAACCTGCATGGTATTCAAAAATTGCTGGAAAAGCTTAGCTCCTGTACACTGTACAAATGACCTTGCTAAGCAGGTATGTTAAACACTTAAATGTATAATTTTCTACAGGCGCTTTTGGTAAAAACATTCTTTCTTCTTTTTCACGTCTTCCAGCAAACCTCATTATCCTTCTTGTGACCCCGTAGGCATCTCATTTTCTTTTGGCTTGTTTGCAAGTTTGAAAATATTAACTGCAGCTCCTGCTTCCGGAAGGGTTGCTTGGCTACTACTCTCCATTTTTAGAGTGTGAATTCTTTTACTTCACATTGCTACCTTGGATAATGGAGTGTAATGCATTTTCAAAGAAGCCAGACATAATTAAAAATCTCTTATCTTTATTAAGTACAGCAATAGTTATTCTCATTTGGAAGGCCAAGGGGAATATACATGGGAGAATATGTATTAATTTTGAATAATGTGGAAACTAAATTAAAATAAGGTCATACGATGTCAGCCACCATGGGATTGGGGGAAAGGAGCTGTCAGACATAGGATACCAGCTTTTGAGTGAGGTAGAAGTAGAGTAAAACAAGAGCAAGGATGCCCAAGGGATAGGCTTGCAGCTTCATTTGTCATTTTAAAAAATGATCCAGAAAAGGGAAAATATACAAGTGGAAACCTTACAGCTGGTATTGAGGTCTATGAGATAGGGAAATGCTGAACAATAATGACTTCAAGAAAATTTATTCAGTGACTTTTTTTTTTCTCTAGTAAATTCCTAGCATTGTGCTTTACTCGGGTAGGAAGCAAACACTGTATGAAATAAAATCCTTGCTCCAGAGGACCTCGGACTATTACGTAATTGACATAAAAAAGCATTTGCCTGCTTTAGCATTTCTCAAAATGGGCTTGACTGTGGGACGTTAAAAAGGTTTAGAGTGGGATCTCTCAATATGTTAATGAATGCTAGGAATCATTTCTAAGAATGGGGTGTTATTACACAGTAGTTCCCAAATTTATTTGACGATACCATCGTGGTTATGTTTTTTGCTTTGCAGTATGTGTCTGGTTTTGGATGAATGGAGTGTGAACTTGTGAGACTAGTATAGCTTGGAACATACTCTGGATAATGTATACATTATGGAATAGAGATGTCTGGAACTTAAAGAATTTTGGAAATCTCTTCATCAAATATTTACGAGATGCTTAAATCACTGAGAAATGGTAGGACGTCCCATACCTGGCAGCTCTAAAATCCTTCATAGCAACAATATTCCTAATAGCCAAAAAGTAGAAACAAGCCAGGTCTCCATCAACTGATAAATGGACAAACAAAAGATGGTGTAGTCATATAATGGAATACTATTTAGCCATAAAAGTAATGAAGTACTGATACAGGCTACAACATGTATGAAGTTTGAAAACATTATGGTAATTGAACGAAATCAGACACAAAAGACCACATATGATATGATTCCATTTTTACAAAATGTCCTAAATAGGTAAGTCCAGAGACAGAAAGCAGATTAGTAGTTTTCAGGGGTGGAGAGGAGAGGAGAATAAGAAGAGACTGCTGATGGGTACAGGGTTTCTTTTAAGGGATGAGGAGAACATTCTGGAATTAGAATGTGATGACAATTGTACAACCTGTGGATACACTAAATACCACTGAATTGTACACTTTAAAAGGGTGACTTTTATAGTATATGAATTTTACTTCAATTTTTAAAAATCCAGGACCCCACCATACTAAATGGTTATCCCTTCCATATTATAGGAATTGAGAACACAGCCATTTCTTGTCAACAATTATATTTAATGAAGATAACTAGCTGTTATTTACAGAAGATATACATACATACAATTCCTACACATTAAATGTAGCCTAATTGTGAAAACAGGAAAAAAATGTACTCCAAAATTACATACTAAATAAAATAAATAAAAAGTAATTATTTGGCACAATATCTATTATGCAGCAAATAAATAACTATATCATTGATTGAATGAACTATTTACAATCTATTTGAAAGTGCAAAACAATTGCTGAAAATTAAGGTATTTGTAATAACATTTAAGTCCAGAAAATATGTTTTTTAATCAGTAACAATAATTAGCCAATAGTAAAGGTTTTTAATGCCCAGGAAAATATTTTAATTCTGAAAAATGTTTTGTGCATATTGTGCTCTTCTGAAATGTTATTATTATTATTTTTTTATCTCAATGCTGGCAATTTTAAGAACCTTGGAGTTTCTTAGTGGAATTCTTATGTATGTACTCCTGATTTGTAAGTTTAAAAAAGTTACATTGTAAACATAAATATTATTCTATATATCATTCAGAAATCACATACTGGTCCTCCCTAAATTACATAAATAGCCATAATGTTTTATAGTGATAAGGTCAGGTTCAATTCCTTCAGAGGTAAGACCATGAAGATGGACGAATACAACCTAAAATTTGGATTTACACGAATTCCTCAATACCTTCCCCAAACCCCATGCTCCAAATCAAGATGTTGAATTCAAAATTATGAAACTAGATGATCACTGATGTATCCAAATAAAACCCATTTGTTGCACATCTCACCCTGTAAACATTCTTAGAAAAGATGTCAGGGGATTGATATTTCTCTTGACAATGGTATTTCTACCAAACTCTTCATGGTGGGTCTTATTTTATGTTTCAGCAAAGATGGCACAATTGGAAATGAAATTGGGTGACTACAAACTTGGGATTCCTAAGCTAGAGAGTGCAAGCTTTATGCAAATCAAATCATTTCTTCTCTTGTCATGAAGCTGGTAAGCTGAATGCAGCCCTGAGGTATCTCAGGACGTGTTTTTGCTTGTTTTGTAGAATTCTCTAGTGATAATACAGTCAGTAGTAGCATAAATGCCATTTTTGAAAGACTGCGGACTGGAGGCAAACCATTGTTCTGGGTACTTTAAATGTCTATGGTCGACGAGGCTCTAATCTGTGTGACATCTGTGATAAAGTTCTCTGGTTGTCAATCACATTTAATTGCCGTACGTAACTCCGGACATCCTGATGGTTCTTATTAGCTTGAGCTGCATCAGGATCTGTTGGAAAAGAGCAGAATTGGCACTGCGTAATATATGCATGTAAGACACCGCTTCATTTTCTCCAACTGTTTATTACATTTATCATAGATTCCTGGGTTCTATCAAGACCTTTCATCAACATCCATATTCATTTAAATGTTTCCACTTGGATGGTCCATCTCCTCCCTCCCACCCTTTTCTTTCTTGGAATCACCTATTTTGATAATTTTCCTTTGCATTGCATGTTCTTAGGGGGAAAAAAAGAAAGCAAAAAGGCACCAAAAAAAGTGACAGCATCGCGTGATAGTCCCTGGTTATGCATTAGAACTGTTTCCCCTTACCATCGCATCTGTTTCTCACACTCTGATTTCTGACCCCTCTGACCCAGATGAAGACTAATGGCAAAAGACAGTTGTCATTAGCTCCTAACAAAATGCACTTAAAACCTGGGCTGAACTGAAGCCAGCCAGTAAGTCTAGTAAGTCTGACTCCTCTTTTTACTTGCATATAATATACACTATTAATTACTGCATAGATTGTGTGTTCTTAGAAGACTGTCCATATTCAGCAAAAAACACAACTCATGGGCTGAAGTCATTTCTGTCAGACCTTTGATTCTCTGATGCTATGAGTGCTAAAATCCTAGCTACTATTCTCTTCTCCTGCTCTCTCCCAAGCACGTGAGCCATGGAGCTACCCGAATTGACTTATTTCCCTAAAACCAAGCTGAAAGAAGAATCAAATGCCCCCAGCCCTATGCAAGGAATACACATGAATGAGGAAGGCCAGTTTGATAGTGGCGAGCTGGAAGGACACGTCCCTTCGGAAGTGACCACTCCTCGTCTGCATGCTGCTGCCACGTGGGCATCTGCGCCCCCAGTGCCAGATCTCCCTGTTTCTCTAGAGAGATGAGAAATTCCCTGGGAATTTAAATGGTGACATTATTTTTAAATAAAAGGTGAAAAAAATGCTTGGCTTAGACCCAACACCTCCGTCGTTGTCCTTGGGCCACCTCTGCCCGAGGATCACCTGCGTGGGGCTCTTGTCTAGTAGGACACAGGGAGTGACTGGGCCAGAGTCTGGACTCCAGACCAGTGTCCTTTCTGCCACAGCAAGTATCGTCTGCAGGCCATATATGCTTCTTAGATCCACAGCCCACTCCCAAAGACAATTAGAATGCCATCTGCCTAAGGGGTGAAGGGGAGTGTTGCAGGTCTGAACACAGAACAGCAGAGAGAAGATACAAAGGCCTTTACTCATTCTAAGGAGAAACTCATCAGTATAATTATCACATATAAATAATACCACAGTGTTTCATTTCCTCGCTTCTCACTGGCAGTGTACTCTACATATACAATATACTGTAATTACATTGTACATATTCCCGCAATGTTTATGAATCTATTCCTATAGCTTTATCTATAGATTGTTGACTTCAGCGCTGAGCAGCTGTTGTTTACCAGTAGTTACTGATAACTTCAACAAATGCAGTGGAGAGTTTTATATATATATATATATATATATATATATATATATATATATATATATATATATATATATGTAATTTCCTCCCCCCAGAGCTCTAGGAGAAGATGTAGGTGAAGGTAGATTTACTTCCAAAAAGTCTTATGGAACAAAACATATTCTATCATGGTTCTTGGACCTTTGGACCTCATTGAGAACTTTCTCAAGGCTGCGAACCCTGTCAGGCATGTAAAATTTGGCATTTAATTTCAGGAATTTCCTGGACCCCCTCCCCTTCAAAGGGCCACAGATTTTAGATTATAAAACCTCATTGCAGACTAGCACCACTTATATATTCTCATGTTCACTTACGTAACTGCTTTATGACCATGTCTTTATACATGTCATAAATTACTATGAAGAGATATGAGACACTTTAATTCTGGCAGAATCCGCACAGGAATGGTTGATCATGTGCAAGACTATTCTCACTTTGGAAGGACGAGAAGGCACAATCATCTGAATCAATTTTTTAAAGGTCTACTTGTTCCCCAAACCAAAATTATTTTTCCAAGATTTTTTTTCCATTGTTCATTTTAAAAAACGAACATTTAGCAGTTCTGACATGCCATGTTAGCAAACCCTTGCTTTGGGCCAGCAAAGATAGCCCTGATTAATAAAACGAGAACTTTTCAGTCTCTTAGCAATAGGTTTATTGGAGGGATGGTACTAGTAGCCTCACAGTCAAGATTGTGTCAAATTATCGTGTTGAATTAATGAGCCAAACTTCCCAGGGGCCACCTTCTCATTCCCAGCCCAGCTTGAGGGAGCCAAAGCCCCACCTCCGCCCAAAGTCCCCGCCCAGAGGAGACAGTAGCACTGGTGTGGCATGCTGATCTGGTGCTATGAGGCAACCTAACTCCCAACAGTTTAAAATTCCTATTTATTTGTGGCAATAGTTTTATATGAAAGCATAGTAGTATACCAGTTATTGTGCTATAAGTTGAAATGTAAGAAAAGCACCTTAAATTTACCGGGGAGTACTAGCAATATAACATAAATCCCAGCTATGGGACCTTTTACAAATGTGCTATACACATTAATGCATTCTTGCAACACTCCAACAAATATTATCTTTCCCAGTTTATAAATGACAGGACTGAGTCATCAGGAGTTGATGTGAGTTTCTCAACATCATGCAGTGAGTCATAAAGAGAGTTGGTTTGAGGCAGGATTTGTTGGCACTCATGCCTTAGTCGTCTCTGGCCACATTGGAAAAAGCAAATTCATTCTCTTTAAGTTCATTCATAAAATAATATTCCTATGGTTGGTTACTTTAAGGATTTACTAGTTGTTAAACTTAAGGCTCCTATCCCATGGATTTCATGGTACAAAGTGTCTTTGACACAAGTAAATGTTGTCCAGACTTCTACAATGTCTCAGTAGCCTCATTAAAAAGGACTCAATCACCAAGATCCATATTGCAGCATGCAGTGGCAGTTAACTTACTGAAAGGTTGGCTTCTGCAGTATCTCACTGTTCTGGCAGTGTTTGCAATCATACGCTGAAAAGAATAAAGAAAAGAGAAAGACTGAAATGCAAGTAAGCTTGGAGCATATCCCAAGAGGAAAACAAACCACTGTTTATTTTAGCAATACCGGGTACCCTGTTCTGAAGCATTGACTATCTGGAAGCAACTGGTTGATGTAGAACCTATTGAATTACTTCAAAGAGGCACCCACACTCACACACACAAGGCATTTCTCAGGTGAGGAAGACTAAGGGTGTAACTGCCGTCTAATTGTTCGCTTGTTCCTCAGGACATAAAAAGCAGTCTGCTGTGCCTGAGACTGTACTTTATTCCTCAGGACTAGCTTTCACTGTGGTTTTGTAAGACAGCTTGTAACTATCCTAGATTTGGAGAAGGGGTAGTTTGTCAAGTTCCTCACAGTAAATAGGACTCAGTAATGAGTTATTAGATTCTATTGACAGAATAGTCACAGTCAAAAAGTTCTACCTATAAATTTTTCTGTACACTGTGTATTACTGACCTTTCTAATTGTCCAGAAAAAGTGTGTGTTTTAATGTTAATCATCATTATTTGATTCCCTCCTCCTTTCTGACTATAGCACTAACATACACACATTTAAAAAAAATCAGAAAACACAGAAAATGTTAAGAGCAAAGAAAATCATTTAGAATATCACTTAACAGAGTAACTTCATTAATTTTTTTTACTTCACTAATATTTTGGTACATTTCTTTCTAAACCTTTACAACTAAATAGTAACAGGATATTTTTCAAAAAATTGAAGTTATATATTTTTTTGATTTGAATTCTTTTCTTTGTGTAGGTATTGTGACTACTTTCCATTTGCACTTTAAAACATTTTTTAAATGAGAGTAAGTATTCAATCATATTGATGGATCATAATTAATTCAACTTTTTGAATTTTGTCATTAAGTAATCTTCTTAATTTCTTTATAAAATTTTGGTTGCCATAAAGACTTACGAGGAAGCATTTTGTACAGCACTCAACTTAGTTAAAAGCAAAACAGGAGAGGAGAAAAAAGTGCAGCACAGACACATGAGGAAAAAAACATCAGTGAGATCTCAGCACCATTTCTTAGCCAGATGTACATTTCTTGCTCACGCTATTTTAACAGTAGCTGGATCCAAGTCTCTGTGTATTGTCTCAGGACAGCTTTGCTGCTCAGACTTGAAAGGGGGTCCTGCAAAGATGGTGGATTAATTCTAACACTAGTAGAAAATTATTAAAGCTCCATCCTGGAAAAGAGACTTTCTAATCTCTGAATGGCTACATAAATCCAGTCCTTACTTTCTTCTCTCATGCACCCTTGGCTTGCCAAAGGGTAGAAAACGATTTTGAGAAAGCTTATGTAGTATTAAAACGATGTCAACTTATTTGGAAGGACAAAAATCCTAGAAGAGTCAAAGCTTTAGAAATATATATACGTGTATGTGAACATTCATAACACCTCACTGAATACTCCATCTTTGCGGACTGGGAAGCATTAAGTGACACGTGTCTACATTGGATAATTTCTCATACACAAAGAGGCAATTGAAAACGTTCAAACTTCACGTTCATAACGGATCCTAAAAACCATCACGTCTGTTGATCAGCATGAAAAATATATTACAAATAACTCCAAGAAACTGTGACATACAATGTATAATTAGCCTCTGATATATGGAGCCCTGAAATAAACAGTTACTATGATAATTTTCCTGCTAATTTACTTTAAGTTGTTTTTTCATTTCTCTAAAGGCTTTGCATCCGAAGGGCACAAGTATATTCCATGTAGAATTATTGTAATTCTTCAGATATTGAATGGAGTGTAATTACTGAGAACCCTGGGAAATGCTGCCAGTATGCCCCTCTGAAGAATAATAAAACAATTAGTAGGGGTCAGAAACCTCTTCCTATACCATTTTGCAGGGAGTAATTGTTCTGCTTTTTAGTTTTGAAAGCTAAAACATTTCATTCTGACTTTGGTTTTAGACTACTCTTTACAGCTATACTCTGAGGCTTCATAATTTTTAGCTCATTATGTAGTTTAAAATGTGAGAACAATTGTTTAAATCAGTAATTTCCAGCTCTGGAGTTCATTCTACCTTTCCAAATCTTTGATTAATTTTAACAATGGCTTTAATTTTGACATATCCTTTTTAATTGTACTCAGAGATAACTTCAGTTTAACTTTGAAATCTAAATCTGGCTTTGCAACGAGGTCCATTCTTTTCTTTGTGAGGTCTGCTGGCACCATGTGTTGTACTATGACAACCCTCAGAAACCGTGTGTCTGCCCCACTAGCATGGCTGGTCAATGCAGAGCTACAGAATGTTTTTACAAGGCCAAAGAAGGGTTAACTCCACCTTCTGTTGCACCCACTGCCACATGCGGCATTTAATAGGCTACCGACAATTATACCCAACTACAAGGCACTTTCCCGAGTTACAGAAAGAGGCTTCAGAAGTCCCCAACAATCTCCAGGGTACATAATGCGTTTTATAACTTGCCTACAACCATGAGGCTTCTCTGTCCTTAAATGCAACCAGCAAGAAGGAACTCATCACCTCCAAGGACGGTTGCTTTTGTTCTTACACTTTTTTATTAGCAATTTCTTTATCATTTTGAGTCAAAATCTTTCCCCCTTTGCTTTTCACCCAATGATTATAGTTCTGAGCTCTGGAGCCACAACAAGGCATGTTTAGTTCCTTTTCAACAAGACAGTTCTTCAAATACTTGAAGACAACAATCATGGACATCTCTCCACCCCTGAGTCTTTTCTGGTCGGCCTAAATATTGCCAATCTTTTCCCACCATTTTTCATAAGCCGGTTTGGGTCTCTTCTGGGCAGTCTCTAGAGTGGTGTCCCAGACTGAGCAAATCACAGACTGCAGAAGAAATACTGTTTTCTTTCCTTGATCTAGACGATGCTACACTTCTCAGTCCACAATTTTTAAAAAGTCACGTTACTGAGATCTGTTGAACTAATAGTGAATTCAACCTCTCCTATTACTTCATGGAGCTGCTGTGTGGACTCAGCTTCCTTCTCTGTAGATGTGCAGTTTAATTTCTTGTGACAAAGCAGATGATTTTTGCATTTACCGCCACTGAAAGCCATCTAGTTGGAGTCTTTCTATCCTTTTGCAGACTTACACCTCCCACATGATTCATTAGTGTTCTCAGTTAAGGTTGGCAGAAACTAAGGTTGAAGAGACATAGGCTTTATTTTTTCCAACTGCCACAGCGGGGACAAAGCCAAAGATTATAACCTGGGCCTCATGGTCGTGTCAGAGCAGGTTGGCTTGCCCGGAGCAGGCCAGGCACCTTGCCTGTAATGCCAGTGGGAAAATACCTGATTACTCCAAAGCAGAACTTCTCCTCTTTTTTTTTTTTTTTTTTCCACCCAAGCAAACCTGAAATTTATGACACACTCCCATTAGAAATGGGCTTATTAAAACAGTGATTTGTAATTCAGGGGCAAAGTGCGGAGAACATGCTTTAGAAGGCGCTCTGAATCATAAAGGTGGACAGCATGAAACTCCTCTCCACATCGGAATTGATTCAGATATACCCCCACCCCCTGTAGAGAATCACCACCTGAGGGTCTGCTCATCAGACTGTCCTCAAGGATTCTAACCAAGAAAATAGTCCATAGTCAGAAGGCCAGGGCTCCCCTTGGGAGGTCCACATTTCAAATTTCACACAGCCATCACTTTTTCTCGGGACTAATTCTAAGTATAGGTCTTCAAAGCTTACTTGCAAAAATTAGTATGTTCATACAGTTCCTCACCCACAGAGCTGAGAAATGGGCCTGACTGAAGGCTGATGAATTTCCCTCAGGACGTGAACTCACAGAGGGAAGCTCAGAGAGGAAAAATGAGGCAGCAAATGCAAGACTCTGTAACTACCCTCATGTATTTAGTGCTTTATCTAGCTGAAAACGGAGGGATTCAGAAGCTGACGTTCTCCGTGGGGCCTGAGTTGCAGAGTGACCGGAACAAAGATGCCGTCCAGAAGAAGGGGAGACCAACTGTGTGCACCCCAGCCTGGCACAGGCAAGAGAAACTGAGGCTCCCATCCCAAACACAAATTTTCCTCCAGCTCTGATGCAAGTAACTCCACTTAAATCCAATGAGGTGTCAGAGGGGCCTTTTCTCAGGCCTCCCCATTTAGCTTCCGGTGGCACCTTCCCTTCAGGAGTGGTCTGGTCAAGTTATACCTTCACTCCGATCCAGATGAGCTGATAACCTACCAGGGCTTTACAGCTGTCTCGAGCTTTTCTGGCCAGCTCTGTACTGACTTTTGTCCCCCATCCAAACTCTGCCTTAGCTATTCCGTCACAGAAGTGGAGGAGCACACCTTTCTGTCGGTTTTTCAAGTTCAGACCAGCAGGCCCTCCAGGCATGGCCACCTTGCACTGTTAAACTCTCTCGACCTCCCACTCACAGGCAGACACCACAAAACCCCCTCTTCTTAGGCTGTGCCGCCTCTCTGCTGGGTCTCTCAGGGAGCTGCACCCAACTTTAGCCTCCTCTGAACGTCTGCTCTCAACAGTTTTCCTGCTCTCAATGTCTTTCCTTCTGTTGCCCTTTGAGATCTTTACCACCCTTGTTCTCACTGTTGGCCAGATTCCCTCTCTTTTCTTATTTCTGCGCCGACTGGTTTGACTCTGCCTTCCGTCTGTATGCCTATCAACTGCACAATTTCAGTCAGTGATTCCTGGCTTAGCAGGTGCAAAACCACCTTTACACTAGCTGATGATTTCACTCAGACCTTCACCTATTTGGGATATACATGGTTTTTTCCACAACAAGATCTAGAAATATATAGTCTCTCACCAGAAAGACTGTGTCCATGATAGCCACCACGTGTTAATAAGTACACAGGAAGGACCAGTGAGGAAAGATAACAAGGCCCGGAGCTGAGCCAGCCTTCACTATCTGTGTCATGGAGGAAGAACCCTGCACCCTGTCCCCTGGCCAGGGTGCTCTAATACCCGAGAGGTGTGTGACACACAGATACAGATGTGTAACACGCATGATGGTATATCATACATGTGACCACGAGATGTGGCAGTTCCAGGTGTGTCCAGGCACATGAAGAGTATTGTGCATGTCTGCATGTAGGGAAGGACGCTGAAGGATGGACACTGTTAGCACGTCAGGGCAGATGGGAGACAGAATGTGCTTAGGAACAGATGGCTAAGGGGTCATCTTGCATAAAGCATCAGTAATGTAAAATGCTTGGGACATTCGGCCTTATCAAATTTTCTAATAAAATAGAAAATAGTTTGGGATTAAATCTTTGTTACATAGAATCCTCTAAAAATGCTTTAGTGCACTGTCCTATCTCACTAAGTCGGGCACTGGCATATGATTGGGTTATTCTTTTATTCAACAAATATTTCTTGCATATTTTTGATGTGCCAGGCACATTTTTTGGGTGCTGGAGAAATATCAGTGAACAAAACTGATAAGATACCGTGTCTCCCCGAAAATAAGGCCAGATCTTACATTAATTTTTGCTCCAAAAGACGCATTAGGGCTTATGTTCAGGGGCTGTCATCCTGAAAAATCATGCTAAGGCTTATTTTCTGATTAGGTCTTATTTTCAGGGAAACACGGTACCTGGTCTAGGATGTTTACATTCTAGTGGGGAAGGCAGACAATTAAGAGGCAAATAAAGAAGATCATCTCAGATTGGGAAACCAGCTGTCAAGGCAAGGTTATCTGTCTGAGAGTGCTGGGTGTGGAGGGTAGAGGAATGTCTGAAGGGTGGTCAGGGAAGCCCACATGGAGGAGGGGACACACGAGTGAAGATCTGAATGATGAGAAGGAGCCAGACAGGTGAAGACTATGGGAAGACAGTTACAGGAAAAGGTAATGGCTAGTGCAAAGGCCCTGAGGCAGGAAGGAAAAGAAAGAAGGTTGCTATTGTCAACTTGAACTGAGTACAGAGAAGATGACGTATGTGATGAGGCTGGATAGGTGCTCAGGGTAAGAGGTCTGGATTTGATTATGGTATGTTGTGGTATTTAACATGGTTTTATTTTCCTCTGTATGAAATTATCTCTTTCCATTTTGCTTTTTGACATCTTTTTTATTATTACTGTGAACTCATTTTTATATCTTTTGTTGATTTTTAGTATTTCACATCTTTATGTTTTATCTTCTCAACTGCAACAATCTCCTGAAGGCCAAGGATCACTTTTGGGATTTCTTTATACTTCCTGCCAAATTCTTTGCCTGAACACTTTACACATATTGTATTGCTTTGAAACATACCCTTTGAAAAATTCTCATTCAGCCCAGTCTGTGAATTCTATATGAAGAAGTAAACTTTCAAAGTCCTCTTGTAGATTTCTATTGTGTTAGAAAGGTCTGGGAATTAGATTGATTTCAACATTTAGATTTTTATTTGGAGATTCTTTTTTTCCATAGCTTGATATAAGTCCAATGCTCTCTCTATGAACTTGTAATAGTATTGTTGGTGACAGAAAACATATTGTTCCTAATTGTGCAATGGCATATTAGGTACACTGAAGGGGAACAGAGTTTCTAACCCCAATATATGATTCTTTGGGATATTGATTATTTTAGGCTGGTTATTTTTAAGGCCCAGAAGGCTCAGAAAGAAACTTTGACTTTCCCTCCAACTGACTAAAAGAGTTTATGATAGAAAGCCTGTTACAGAAAGGAGTTATTATCATGGATAAGCACAGCTGCCCCTTAAACAACATGGCGGTTAGGAGTTGACCCCCATGCAGTTGAATATCTGCATATAACTTTTGAAACCCCCAAAACTTAACTACAGTTGGCCCTTGGTATCAATAGGGGATTGGTTCCACGGCCTCCATAGATACCAAAATCCATGGACGCTGAAGTCCCTTATATAAAATAATATAGAACAATGCATACAGTTGGCCCTCCACATCCATGGATTCCCAACCACAGATCAAAAATACTGTTTCAACTGTGGTTGGTTGAATCTACTGATTGAAATCCAGAGATACGGAGGGTTGACTGTTTATTGAAAAAAAAATCCACATATAAGTGGACCCATGCAGTTCAAATCCGTGTTGTTCAAGGGTCAACGGTACAGTTTAATCTGAACTAGGTGTGATAGACAGGGAGAAACCCAGCAAGGCCTGTTTGATCGAAGACCTCTTGGTGTCTCACTGTCTCTAGAGGTACCAGCAAACATTTGTTTGCTAAACATGAACTTTTTCCATCTCCCTGTGAACTGTTTTACTTCTCTTTGAGGTCCCTACCTCCTTCTCCTTAGTCCAGAATGACATGTACACCTCATTGTGCCTTACTGTCTTTGGAATTCGGCATGCTTATGTGAATTCCCGTACGTACATATTAAATTTGATTTTCTCCTCTTAAGATTGTCATTTTAATTATTCTACCCCCCCCCCATAAGAATCAAGAGGGGAAGGGAATTTTCTCTTCCTCCATAATATAAAAATAAAAGGATTCAAAATATTTCTCTTTCTTAATGAATTAGCTTCTGTTAATGTTTCCAGAAGTACAGAAGTTCGCAGCATGCTTCTCATTCCAAATAAAATGACTACCTTAAAATAACATTCATAAACAAATACACCTAAATATGGGTATGTCTGAAATAGAACCAACCTCCTAATACAGTAGCAACTGTGGCTATCAGCATGCTTTATGCAGCCTGGGGTAGTGGCAGCCGGCCAGCATATTATCTTCTAATCCATTGCTAGTCTACCTCCGAAATGTTATAAATATTCATGTATGCCATAGAAAACTACAAAGGGCTTTATTCAAACATTTTTTTGAATACTCCTTTATGTTCCCCCCAAATGAAAGAATGTCTGGTTTTTTTTTTTGTTTGTTTCCATAAGGATCAGTGTGTAAATTCTCTTTGATTCATACTCATACATCCTGAAAACCAATACCAATATGCAACAAATTCTCTAATCCTGGTTTCATACCTCAAGGGTAAAGAGGTTCAAAATAAAAATACTTAGGGTTGGCGTGGTAGTTTGCTGTGACTGTGCAATGCTGCCACCAAGAAAAGGCATCTGTGTTCCTGGCTACCCTGGTGACTTTTGCCCCTGGCTAGGGCTCCCTCTGGGGATCCAGCCTAGCAGCCCCACAAAGGCTGCCAGCTCTGCTCATCACCTGAGCCTTGCCAATGATTGACTGGGAAGCAGCATGGCCATGAACCTGAAAAGGGAACTGTATCTTTCCTCAGGACACACAGTAAGAACAGCAGCCACGAGTGGGAGTTGTAAGTGGTAGTGGTGGTGCTACGGGGACGGGGTGGGCTAGTTTATGGGGAGAAGGGGTTGGACAGTTGACAATAAGTGCCAGGTTGGTCAAAGCCAGGTTTAAAAAACATAACCAAACTGTTTTGAAATTCTATTTCATTTTCCAGTAACTTCTAACTTATGCCAGGGCAATTATAAAATTAATCTTTTTCATGGTATGATTGATTTATCAAATGAAATAAAATGTATAGTAGTTGGAGCAGAGAACAGTATTTTTATCAGTATCCTTTCTCCCCTTCTCTTTCATAGTAATAGAACCCCCTAATTTTTAGTGGGGCACATGGATACCCAAAATAAAGGCTACATATTCTAACTTTTCTTTCATATGACTACATTTCTGACCAATCAAATGTGAGCCAAGTGGTAAGTGCAACCTCAGGTCATATCCTCACAGGGAAGAAGAGTGTCTTCGCCTTTTCCCTTTCCCCTTCTCTCTGGCTGGAATGGGGTCTTGGTGATTCTCCATGTTGGATCATGTGGATGGTGAAATGGCAAGAGAAAAGCCTGGAACCTTGATCACTTCCTGAAGCAGAGCTACCATACTCGTTTGGACCTTTAAGTGAGATAGAAATACATTTATCTTGCTTAACCCACCATAAATTTGGGTTTCCGTTATTGTAGCTGAATTGCAATCTTAGCTGTTCCTGTAGCTTTCAAGCAAAAGTGGACTCTGTTTGAGAGCAGGGTGTGAAGGGACTCTGTCCTCCCTGCGAGGCATATAAGAGTCCACTGCTGTGGGCATGAAATGCAGAAATGGCGAAGGGGAACCCTCTTAATGTCCACTGAACACTGAATCTTGTACACTGAATCCTGACTTTTCCTTTGCAGGTTATGGGTGTGACATGAAGATCTAAAAACCCAGATGAAACAACTTTCATCCTCAACGGGTATTTTTGAGATTCTTGTTTGTTCTGTTTAGTTAACTTTAATGATCAAAAGTTCTAAAGCTCAGTCAACTCCTTAGGAAAACATGACTTTGATGTGTCTGTGCACATGTATATTTTATAGTCCAATGGTTGGCTTAGCTACCCCTCAGTCTGCATTTCTACATAAGTGATCCAGAAGGTTTTATGCCTATTTGCTAAAATTTTCATGTCTGGAAAACAGGTTTTTTTAAAAAAAAATCAGGGAAATATGTTTAATTCTCCACACTAACAAGTGAGCAAAGAATGTTTTTTTGTTTTTTTTTACTTTGATCAAAGAATTATTAAACTAACATGCCACTAGAGATGTTCCTACACTACCCTTGGTTTTAGGGCCGCTAATACTTGCCCTCTAGTATAGAGTGTCTTTGAGGAATGCGGACTCATGTGCTATTTCTTCAGAAGCTTAAGACATGGGAACCTAGCACCCAACAACTGCTGTACGTCTTTATCAGGCTGGGCTTTGCAATAAGCTCATTCCCAAACCTAAGTGGTGTGAGCCTCATAGGATTACTGCAGAATGTTTCAAATTCTCCTGCAGTCATATGTACTATCTGGATTTCAAGAAACAAACAGAAGCACAGTTTTCTGATAGGACTTCTATAGCACTATATGGTTTATAGGAATACTCATATACTCTGGAACCACCAACAATCTCCAGAGATGGATGGAGCAGGCATGACCTCATTTTTTGTTGGGGAAACTGACCTGCAGAGAAGTTAAGGGACCTGCAACGTGATGACGCTGAGAACTAAACCTCGTGTCTACTGAACTCCAAGTCCGGAGCGTCTCCTGCAAGTGCCACATTCACTACCAACCACAGCCGGGTGGATGCTCACCCACCGAGGTGACACTGTGACACCCCATTCATCCACGGGGCAGCCAAATGATTAAACACAATGGGGCATTCCATGAACATGCACTATGTAGCCAAAGAAAGGTTTTGGCAGGACCTGCTTTACGGCTTCACAGAAGATAAGAAAATAAACAGCAAAGAAACTAATGCCAGGTAAACACAGCTCTTTTGGGAGGGGGGGTGTGGGGGAAACCACTGGAAAATTGTGAATATGTGCCCATTCCACATCTGCTATTTAAAAGAATCTTTTTTCAAGTTCCCCCTCTGAACTTGGGTGAACTTTATTGGAATAAACAATACACATTTAGATGAATACACCATAGTAAAAATCAGCTATGGAGTTGCTTTTTACCTACATGCACCGAAGTCAGGCTCAGTAGACAAACATTTCAAAGGCATCCTGGGGCCGTCTAGCTCCACAAACCTTACAACAAAATAACATCATGGATGTCGCTCTGGAGCTTTCGTGCATTTTAGCAACAGGCAGCCAGGGACGAAACGCAGAGCATAAAAGCTAGCTGCTGCTGTGAGCCGTGGCACAAATACTATTCAACCTCACAAAAGAGAACTGACAGACTAAAATAGGTAGCCAATTTGAACCAAATATTTCCAAACTCCTTTATGTGGAACTACCTTTTTAACATGGCAGCATATATGGAAATTATTTCCTTTATAGCACAAATGTAAATTTTATTTTTAAAAAACATTATGGTTAAGGTTATAATACTGTACGCACCATTTTTTCGAAGTTTACTAGATTGTCAATGAAAGTCTTGTTCCCCTCATGAGTAAATGTCATATCTGCAAAAAAATAAAAGTCACATCCTAATCAGTAATGTCACACTAAGAAACCACAATAGCACCGTTAGGTTATGATGGAGGATTTGCATAACACTGCAGTTAAAAAAAGCTGATAATAGTTCCCTTTATGTTAGCGCTTTAACTTTCTAAAGCACTTTACCTGAGATTAGTGCAATTTTCCAACTAACCCTCTGTTTCACTTTCAAGTCTTCCCAATCATGGATTCCCGCTCTTCCACTAATGTTCCCAACCCTCTGAGAAGTCAGGGCTGAGAGGAGATGATGGAGAAGGTGGAAGGATGGGTTCACTCTTCCCAACGAGACAGATCTGAGTAGGCTCTTGTTCACCCCCCCCACACACACTCATCACGGGCGATCTGCGCATTTCCTTACATTTACCTTTTTTATTTATTTATTTATTTATTTATTTATTTATTTATTTATTTATTTTTTAAATTAGTTTCAGGTGCACAAGACAAAGCAAAACTTAGACGTTTATCATTTATATCCCTCACACTGTGTGAACCCCCCTCCCCCCATCCACTATCCCTCTGTACGTTCCCAAAACCTCTCACCTTCCCCTTATCCCCACCCCCCCGCCCCTCTAGCAACCCTCTGTTTTTCCTCCATGTTTCCAAAACTGTTTCTGATTTA
Organism: Rhinolophus sinicus; assembly: GCF_057876585.1. Taxonomy (NCBI): domain Eukaryota; kingdom Metazoa; phylum Chordata; class Mammalia; order Chiroptera; family Rhinolophidae; genus Rhinolophus; species Rhinolophus sinicus. Next base: position 161,648,847 of record NC_142517.1, on the reverse strand, counting down.
CCTTTAATGAGCAAAGGCATAAAAGGGATGAGAGGAGGTTCCAACTTAGCGACCGTCAGCCTGTAGGCCCTGTGGTTCCGTGAAGGATCCTTCAGAGAAACAGAGAGAATGATTCACAATTAACGACACATACAGCGCCCCCTTGACCCCCTAACACACCCAGCCCTGTCATCCCACCCCCAGGTCGTTTGGAATCAAGTGTGGCCACAAAACAAAGGTAGGACTTAGTTGAACAAATTGATATGTGTTTTAAAACAACTTCCTGTGTGACATGGAAACAATTTGCTTTTTGTTTCCTTTCTCGTTTGAAAGGGAGCTTTGCAAATAGGGATGGAGGCCTGAGACTGCTTTGACGGCAAATAGGAAAGGTGTACAACAAGCCCTACCCACAGGAGTCGCGAGCCGGATCACCCTCCTCCTGCCTCGCACAGCCAGTCTCAACTTGCCCTACCTGAAACCATCCCATCGCTCCTGCCAAGTCCCACTCACTCCTTTCTGTCTGTGAACACCTCCCAGCCAGGGTGGAAAAATAATTTTGGCCAGCCAAGAAAAATGCAGCTTGCAATCCGTAGCCAACCCGTGCTAGATGGAAAAGAATCTATTACGCTGCTTTTCTTAGTTACACAAATTGACCTTATGTGGGACATAAGTCCTCTTTAAGTTAGTTCCTGAGGGTGCCATTCATTAGTCAGACATGCTTGTTTTAGCAGCACTAAAACGGGATCATAAACTTCTTAAAGTCATACAAGGACAGATAAAATTTCTGAAATGAGAACTTCAATTCAGCTCATCAGAAATTGGATTAATGCAGACAGTGAACAGAATAAAAAAGCCACTGTCACTTACCATTAAACTTTCAAACTCCGCATAGAACTTCTTGAACTTGCTTGGAAGTTTCTGTTAATGAAATGAAAATGCCACACTCGTATGTCAGATTCAATATCTAGAGAGGTTTCACGTGTGACCATTTCTAGGGGAAACGTATTTCTTTTTGCTCTTACTCAGACATCTCGAGGACAGGCCAGACTGTCATCTGTCCTGCCATTTGAGGACAATCTTTGGACTCTAGAGGACTCACCTTTTAAGAGTCTTAACGTAGTTGAACCCAAAGTAATGATGGATTCTTTGGTCTCACTGCTTTTATCATGTGTTCTGAAATGGTTATTCCTAAGAAGACGACACTGCCAGATTACAAATGTTTTGGAACCATCTTAAACTCTCTGATTCCCACAATGAGGAATGTAGCTCAGAGAATATTAGGATTAAGTTTTAGAAATTTCGTATTTCAACCCTTCTTCTTCTCCCTTACAATGCAAGCTACACGAGAAAAGGGATTTTCATCAGTTTTGTGTATTGCTTTAGCCTTAGTACCTAAAAGAGTGTCAGGGACATAGTAGGTGCTCAATTCCTATTTATTTGAATGGATTCAACTTGTGTTTTAGAGATGGAAACAATTAAGTCTCACAGTTTAAGTGACACACCCAGAGTCACACAGCTGATGACGGTCACAGTCTCTGTCATCCACATCACCTGCCTCCTTTCCTACTGCCTCTCCTTATGTGCTCTGTGCTTTTCTACACAAGCATTTCTCCCACAGGATTTCTCTGCCCTGCTATAAAACAAAAAATTGATAGTTCCATCAATTTAGTAATTTCTTGTGTTTATATTTTGGCACACGATTCAACACCACTGACCGTACCCATGTATCTATACCAATAGGTCAATATTGAGACATCTTTCAATCTACTGGTCTCACTTTGCTTAGGTCCTAAGCGTTTAGTAATGCTGAACTTCTCTCTTCAGACGGGGCTGCTCCAAGACAGAGCAGCGTGATACGGTTCCCATCCTGATGGAGTCCCGGGCCTCCGAGTTCCCCAGCTCAGCTCGGCCTCAAACAGTGAAGTCCTGTCAACAACTGCTTCACCCATCAGACCTCTGCCAACCACAGAAAAGCCCCCCCCTCCTTTGCCCCTCAGATATGAATCACTTTAAATACTCCCATGTCAACACTGTAAAATATCTTATTTTGTTTATAGGAAGCCAAACTTATTTTCCTAGCACCTATTTTCAAGTTAGGCTTCAGGGAAATCCAATGTCCTTGCTTGGAGGGAGTGTTTAAAGGGGTAAAAACTGGGATGGGCATCAGAGAGGCAAGGATCTAATCTCACATGGAGTATCCACATTACCATGTTAGGTGATAACTTTCCGTGAACATAGACTATTTTGAAAATTAGGAGTGAATTACAGTTTTGGTTAGATCTGTCTCTTTCTTGACTTAGCTGGGTCAAAAGCAAGTGGGCCTACTATAATAAAAAGAAAACGTCGTGGGTCCTAATACTGTTATATATCCACACCCCACGCTTCCAGAGCGCTGGTTCTCAAATGGGGGCAAATTTGCAACCCCCCGGTACCCCCGGGGCATACAGTTTTTGTTGTCACAACTGGGGTGGGATGAGGTGACAGGGGCTGCTGGTACACGGTAGGTAGAGCCCAGGGATGCTGCTAAGTACCCATAATGCACAGGACAGTCCCCACCACAAAGAATTATCCTGTCCAAAATGTCAACACTGCCAATACTGCTGGGGTTCAGAACCCGAGCCAGGTTACCGTTCCCATTTGCTCTATCTCAGCTTGGTCTTTCCCTTCTATTTTGATCCATTTTCATGGACAGTTTCACATGGTTCTATAGTTCCTGGAGGTGAGGCACTATTTCCCACACCGCTCATGCAGCCATCATGGTTCTCACTGGAGTTGAAGCGAAGCCCTTGGGAGGTACTCAGCAAGTACAGGTAGATAAACCAAAATCAAAGATCTTATGAATGAAAGCTACACCTACCGAATGATGTAATTATATTTCACCTTTAAAAATGAAGGCTTATGAATGATTAAAGCTTAATCTTCTTTTATCGGCAACATGCAATGATGTCACCAGAAGCTCACAGAATGATGGATGCTTTTCTATTCCATGTAAGACTGAAGGATTGGCCAGTTAATGCTCTCCCTTTGCTGACTGTACCCCACCCCCACGCAGTCTCAATTTTTCTCTTTAAACCAGGAGAGGGGACTCCAATAGTGTTTCCCACATGCTATAGCCTTAATTTTTGGCTGCTGTCATGTGGTACCTACACTGGGCCTTCCTGGACCCTTATGAGGCTTCATACTTCTTTGATTGTCCCAGCCATCTCATTTGGACTCTGTGTGTGGGGGCGGCGGGGGGAAGGGGTTGCAGATCAGAAACTGGAAACAGGTTGCAGAAAGCAGACTATCTGAGAGGACACCCTAGGTCTCCAGAGATTCCAAGAGCTGTGGGCGACAGGACAGGTGAGTCTGTACTATGGCTCCAGTGCTCAGTTACTGGCAGCACTAACTCTGTCCTTTTAGTAGGTGGAAGATGATACAGCTGCATGGCACACGGGCCTCACCACTTCCCTCATTCCTATACTCAGGGGATGAGCTGCTGTGTGCTGTATCTGCCTAGAATTTTAAGAGAAAAACCAAGACAGAAGGACTTGTGAGGACCTGTCCTATAAACTGTGTTTCTGTTGAAGGAAACAGTTCCAGCAGGGAAATGGGGGAAGAAAATGTTACACAGAAAACACTCAGAGACGTAAACAGCTGCCTTGGAGTGCCATGGCAAATTAAGTCTCTGTTATCTACTTCTTGCCCTCTTTTTGTGTTCCACTTACACACACTTTTTTATTTTTAGTAAGAGTCTATTTTGGTGTGTATGTTCTATTAGAGGTTAGTATTTCTTTGACTATATACCACATGTAAGGGGTTAGGCGCACTTTTAGTACTTAGCTAATGAAAAATGAAGATGTTCTCCAGCACGAATGACTGACTATTAACAAGCTATTAATCATATTTGTTACAGAAATTCACAAGACACCTGCACAACTTTTGCCTCCAATGGAATATTAGCCAACTGCTATTCCTCCACACACAGAGAAGTCTGCCAGGAGATTAAGAGATACTTAGTACTCGGCTGGGCCAAACAGTTGGCCTTCTGGCTTATTCTCCCAGGAGCAAAATGACTACTTGGATAAAAATGGATCTTCCATCCTTTCTTAATTATAGATAAAGCTCATTGCAAAAGCAATAAGCAGACATTCCAGAGAACAATAGAATCAATGAGCAAAACCTTTGAAGGTATCCAAGCAATGTTGTTGACCCACTTATACCTAGGAACTAGACTTGTTATTATTTACAATGCATAGACCAAGAAGGTGAGGCTCCCTCCTTCCCCCATATAACAAAAGGCCAATGCTTTTGTAAATTCACCCTCTGAGGCAACTAGGAAAAGGAGACAGGTCACCTCCCTCAAGGTGTCCCACCTTTTCCATTGTTACACTAGTGTGAGTGATATTTCTATACAAAAAGCTCACTGGTGAGTCTGTGTTTTTATTCTTAAGGCAAAAGTCACAGCTGGATCTCAGCCGAAGCTTACCTCCCACGTTAGTGCCAAGCGGCTCACAGCAACATTGCTTAGTCCCATGACGATGGCAAAGAAGGAATTCAGATTTTTGTACTCCTTACAGCTGAAACACAAGAGGCACATGTTTGAGTAAAACGCCACTTTTGAGTGAGATTAAAACACATTAGAGTTCTATTTTCTGATAGTCATTAATATTCGTCAGGACTCCTTTATAAGAACGGGCAATGACAGATTTAATGCACTGTGTAAGTTCCACTTGGGTGACCACGTTCTGCTGTTTGATTTCTCACTGTAATTTGAGAAAGGTGATGGTTTGGGCCAGCTAAGTCCAGGTTTTGAGAATGAATTGAAAGATACCTACCCCAGGGATTGTTATTATGACCCCCCCAAAGCTTGCTAAAAGCCTTGTTGGGCCTGGAGGGAAATCTCTCATGGGAAGGGAAGAGAGAAAGTAAAATGTCCTTGAAGACGTCCAGATTTTAGCCTGACGCTGGGTACCTCCTCTAGCAGCTTGAGAGGGAACTATGGAAATCATACTGCTGAAGCCACCATGACTTCTACCTGCCATGCAAATGCTTCTAATCTGCTGAAAAATAACAATCGACAGGTCATGATCCCTTTGGGCTCAAGGAGTTTTAAAGTTGAGAAAAAAAATCTAAGCAGCTGATCAAAAAATCCCCCACAAAAACCCTTATTTTCTCTGTGTTTCACTGATGTTTTCGAAGCTGATCATTTTGAATCTGTACTTATGCCACTATTAGCTTTTATAAATATATATTTGGGAATAATAATACTGTGGAACAAGACCAAAGATTCTTTTTTTTTTTTTTTTTCCAAAGATTCTTAATAGAACGGCAATATTTAGCCGAGGTACTTGGATTAACGAGAGAGAGAGAGAGAGAGAGAGAGAGAGAGAGAGAGAGAGAAAACCCAACTTCATACGAGTTCCTTGAAAAGGGAAAGAATTCATTTTGCAATAAGCGCAAATCCTTTACCCCAAATCAATGTGGTTATGTAAGATGACTATATCATAATTAAATCCTATTTGGATTAACATTTTTGTAAAAGACTAATTAAATTATTGCATCTGCTGCCTGTGTTTTCCTTGCAAAGGTAGCAATGAGTAATTCTTAAATGGTTTATGTGGAAATGGGAAAACAGATTTCTGAGAAGCTATATAGTATCTGGTCCCACCCATGAGAAAGCAAGCGAGGCCTCTCCTGTGTAAGGACAGTGACTCACAGAACAAGGGCTCAAAACAATTTCAGAGACACCCCCGGGGCTTGAAGGCAGGGGGTATGATCATGTACCCATGTTTGCCTTTGTCCTGTCTCTGTGATCTCAAAAGAAAACATGCAGGACCGCAGACCTGCCTTTGTGGTCACTGCTCTGGTCCGTGTTACCAGCTAACTTTATCACCCTAAGTAAGTCACAACATTTCTCTGTGCCTCAGTGTGTTCATCTGTAAAAGGGGACAATAACATTTGGAGCTCCAACTTCACAAAGCTCTGGGCAAGTCAAAGAGCTTAAAGAGAATATGTTGAATTTCTCTGAAAATACCACACAAAGCATGCGACTGCCACTAGGTTTAGATCTCATTCTTATAGATCTTGGTTCATGAAAGTCCACAACCTTCTCCAGCTGGGCTGTGCAAACAGCGCCACTATGGGACAGCATGGCTTAATAATGCCTGAATAATATAAACCAATTAATACTGAAACCCAATCCACCTACACATTCACATAACCAGAAGGAAGAGAGATTAAGAAAGGCAAAAACATTTTTTTAAAATTCCAGTTTCTGAGAGCCTCTCCTATGTTGCCTCGGTAAATAACAGGATTAGGCCCACAGGTTTTCTGATCTCTCATGTTTGTGTGCAGCCTGCCTCTCTCATCCCCTTGTTGTACTTGGCACTGCCAGGCTGAGGTGAAGAGAGAATGTGCTCCTCATAATGGGAAAGCACATATTGTCACAGTTTCCATAACCATCGCCTTCTAAATATGTGAAGGCATTTGTTCCTTGCAATGGGACTCTTCAGGCTCCTCGGGGAAGTGGCTATACTCAGAACCAGAAATTCCTAAGCAACATTTTACCAAATCTTTCTCCAAAAGGGCAGCTTTTCCAAATGAAGAGATACCCACATTTGAATCAAAAGGATTTGGATATCGTGTGGAACCCTAAAATTTTTGGCAAAGTAACGCAAAGCATTTGGCAAGCCTATAGGTATAAAATGTCAAGCAGCATTTACTTCTTTGTTTAGGTCTGGAAATCAGACTCTGTATGTGATCTAAACTGTTTGGCTCAAGAAAATTGCCTAGTTGAGGTCACTTGTGTTCCCCATCTTCCAGTGCTCGAGCTCCCTGCATTTAGAAAGGAAAGAAGTCTCCCAGCCACGGCCGCATTTAGCCATTTATTTTTAGCAGTGTAGTGATATCAAAAACACGGATGTAAACAGGAGGTTGTCAGGCATATCTAAGTAGCAGGAGAAGATTAAATTCATGTCAGGGAGAAATCTAACTGGTCCCTGCAGTAAATAAATTGTTTCCCATGAAGTTCTGTTAAACGGAATATGTATAAGATGCTTGCTTTTTCTGATGTTTATGGAAATGATTTTCATGGACCAGGCTGGCTTGCCTTTACGTAGATTACTGATTTTATTCTGGCTGAGTTGGATATGTGCCCACTGCCCTCTACTGGCGAGAACGTGTCATGTTGGCTATCGACTTGAAGAGCCTCTTAGAACTTTCTGCAACAGAACTTTGCTGAAGGACACTTTACACTGAAGGAGACACAAAGTCTGAGGAGTTCAGAGCAAAAAGAAGTCAAGATTTTGACTTCAGCATCAGTGCTGTAAGATGGTAATTTATATACTGATGCCATATATTACAAGAGGTAGAATTGACATAATTCATCTTTTCCAAGAGTTTGGTTATTCTTAAGCCCCTTCTGCACAAGGAAGAATCTATGTCTTGCTTTCCTTTCTAAGGGGTGCCTGAGAACAAAATGAAAATGCAGCTCAAACCCCTTTCCTTTCCCAAGCTAATGATACTTACTGGGCTGCTATCTTAATAAATTTTTTTAAGAGCTGAACACGTTTGCTGGGCTGGGAACAAAGGCAAATCTCAGTGACAACCCAAAACTGAATTTCATTAAATCTCCTCAGGAACAAATCCAAGTTTGCTGTGGTCTTTTTAAAATTATGCCTTCCAAATGTGTGATAGATTAGCTCCAGCTAGAAAAGAAAAGGAAAACAATTTTACTTCTTTGTTTTTCAATCAAAACACCAGCAAGCCTTCTTTATTTTGGTCACGACAAATTGACATGGGTCAGCAAAGGTGAACGCAATCGCTGACCAGGAGTCGACTTACCCTACAGATGTGAAGGGCTTCAATGAGGCTTGTTAGATATATAACGATAAACTAGGTGCCGTTGGCTAAATGTGCTCAGGAAGATACAGCTTACTGTAAATCATCGAGATTTTTCTTTAACACTCAAAGACTGTGACAAGCTTTGTTAATAAACTCAGTATTTAAAAAATGATCATGTGGCTTCCATATTGCAGCGCATACTAACATTTGCAGTTGAGCAACGCAAGAATCGCTGTGGTACCTACTAATGCTCTCAATCAAGCAGCTTACCTCATGCACGCAGTTGAAGAGTTCCCAATCATAAATCGTCATCTGGTATGCTAAATCTTTCGAGCTCATCAGTTCAAAAGTTCCCACTGTTCCAACAGTTGGGCCTTCCTGTTCTGGCAAGGGAGTCTATGAATAATCATGCAAAAATATATCAGAATCTCAGAAGAGACAAGTACTTAATGCTGAATGCTTTAAGGAGTAGCTGAGGGGAAAGGATTCTGGAAAGGCTCAGGAATATGTCGCAACTTTGATTTTACCCAGAGGAGAAAGATGCCTTTCCTCTAAATGAGCTCACTTGCTTCGGTGCCATCTTTATAGCCATCATCGTCACTAGAATCAATTCCACTGACTGAAAAACGTGACCGTGACAAATAAGATTCAGAGGAGAGTGACCTGTGGAGGTTGTCTTCTGCGTGGGTCTGGAAGTTCCCTGGAATCCATTCCTTTTCCCTGGTAAAGACGTCAGAAGTTCTTGGAGACTTTTTCCCTCTTATTTCCCAGTGAAGCTGTTCTAAAGCAGGTACCGGCATGGCAGTTGTGGACATTTAGTCACAGTGCTAATTACTGCTTACTACTACTGCAGGGGCTAGTGACGGTGGTAAAGTGGCTGCTATCTTGTAACACATTGCCTGGGATTACTAGGTGACAGAAGACTCTGTCTACTGAGATGACATGTGATGTCTGGTTCTTCCACTCTCCGGGAGATGTTGTGCTAAGGATGATATTTACAAAGTCATGGTGTTTTGGCCCAGGCATTGGAAAACCAAACTCTGCTACTCTCTGGAAGACCCTCAGTCAGAACTTTCCATTCAATGTGCTTATTTTATTTTATTTCATTTTATTTATGAGAAATGATTTATAGTGCTTTCCTTAGTAAGATGAATGATTTGCATACATTGGAAACTTATGTCTAAAATATTAATACCTATGGATCTACAATATCTGTACAAAGTGATGAAAGTCACATGAGTTGAATGAGAATTTCCCTAATATCATGCATATCATACTTGGATATTCAATATTTAGGTTGGAAGTACTAATATTGTGCAAGTTCTATCATCATTACAATCATCACTCTCAACTGTTATGTTCTATAAAATAAATGCCCACTGCATTCTAAAGAAATCACACGTTCAGAATGTAGGCGGTCCCTGTATTCGAATGTTTGCAGTCTGCGAGGAGTCAGCCCTGACCACCAAGTACCACACTGCACAAGGCTGAAGTCAGCTGCTAGCACTCGTTTGCATGTATAAAGGGACAGACAGAGGCATCAACACATATCTGACTCCAGGGTACACAGATAAACGGGTGTGAGAATATGAATGGGCTTTTGGAGAGTCAGTGGGTATTTGGAATGAATGCATGGCCTGAAGAGTTCCTCGGAGAAAGAAGCTGGGCTTTAAAAGATGAAGCAGACAAACTCTGGATGGGTTAGAACAGCAAGGATTTCCCTGAGCATCCAGGACCGTCCATTGTAGGTTGAAAGACGGCAAGAGAAGCATGAAAGTGGGGAAGCTGTCATGACACTTGCTTGGCAGAAATAGAGAGCTCAGGGGAACCAAATGGACAGCTTGACCAGCTTTTAGAAAGCCTTTGAGTACGGGGTGAGGAATTGGGGTTCTGTAATAGACCGGGTTAGTGCCCACTTTAGAGCGCAATGGCACTAAATCTATATCGCACTCTGAGTACAGACTGGGATCGATTCCCTACTCTCCTGAGTGTCTGTTTCCGGCTTTGGTAAGATGCGGTCACGGTACCTAGTACCTAGGCTTGTTAAGAGGATTGAACGCTAATAATTTAAGTGTACACATAAGCACAGGCCCTCGCACAGAGGAGTTCCCTATCCTCCCCTCCCGCTAAATGAGTTCCCTTTCTAGCAATGCAAAGGCACAGGAGCGTGTGGTCAGTACGACACCTGGGTGTACGAGCGAAATACTGTTGCTTCTGATTCACTCTAGACAGGGACAGCGAGCAGGGATAAAAACAATGATGCCAAAGTTTTGAGACTTAGGGAACCCACCTGAAGCCGATGGGACAGCTTATGGAAGCCAATAAGGAGAAGGGTTACCAGCAGGATAGGTCTTAGGTAGAAAAGCGGGAAAGTTTTTAAATGCTACGTCTGAGGACCCCTCTCTGGCTCAGACTGGCTCTCCACATTCCCACTTCCTTCTTGCAGCTGCTACTGTGAACAGAGCCCTCTGCCCTTCTGTGGAATGCCCTCCCCTCTATTCTGTGGGTTTGCTCTCCCCTCAGCCTACCTAGCTGCCTATCTTTTTTCCTTGAGGCCTTAGGGCTTTTCAGAGAGGGGAGAAGTTAACCCAACAACTACAGGAATGATGCTAATATTAAGAAATACTTAAAATTATTTTACTTGTGGTTGCTTGTCTCTCATTCCTGCATCCCTTCTACGAGACTAACAGAAAGCCCTACTGAACCTCTGCTTTTTTTTGAGTGGGCAGAGCTCACCCAGTCTCCTCCCTCCTTGGCAAAGGGCAGGCAGACCCACTTCCTCCAGGAACCTCTGAAGAGGCAAACTGAGCAGCCACGGGTCTGACGTGGGGAACATACATGCTGACCCAGGACACCATAGAGGAATCTACTTGGGCCATTTTCTCACAGATATCCCTGTGGAAACTTCCTACAGATGAGGCACAACAGAGTTTATATAGAGTCTGCACTGCACAGACAGATCAGAAAACTGCCTACATACAGGGACAGAACCCCCATAGACTCTCTGTTCTTTCTGGGGAGCTGATTTCTTTGTGAAGCTTGGATGGTGGTGATCAGGAGGAAAGCACTGTTACCCTCCCATTTTCCAGATGAGGAAACTAAGACATAAAAAAGATGTGTTGAATGTCAGTGACAAAGAGATGCTGCCCCAGCGTCCTTCTTTCCTCGTGTTCCCACAACACTGTGCTAATTTCTGTGTGACACTAGCTCTGCAATGGCATTTGTCACATTGGATTCTCATTACACTCTGGTGTCCCTTACTATACTTTGCGGTCCTCAAGGCACAAAGACCATGGTGGATTCATCTGCAAGGCCATCCCAGAGCCGGAACCAACCACAATGCCTGGAACGATGTAGTAGGCACCAAATAGAAGATGAACGAACCAATGAGCGGATAAAAGTAGAACCAAATCACAGTACAATGGGATTTTGTTGAAATTCGCTCTGTACTAACATTTATGCCAAGAGCATTTAAAGCTCCAGAATCCAAGCCCTTAAGCAACGAGGATAAGTTGCTGACACTCTACGAATTCTAAACAACACAATTTAGCACCACAATTTGTTCTGTTCCAGGCTGTTTGTGTTAGTCTCGTTTCCCCAACTCGACCGTAATTGTCGTAAGGGACGCCAGTCTAGCGTCACACAGAAGCTAGCACAGCACTGAGCTCAAAGCAGACACTTCATAAGTAGGTGCCGATGGATCAACATTCTCTACTGCAGAGTCATCCTGTGTGTGACTCTTCCTAGAAGGACTGTCCTCAAAGAAATCTTTAGGAAACTGGAAAAGGAGCTCCATGTCTACAGCTCCGTGAGGCAGGTGTGGTTGGACCACTCCTTAGTATGACGACATAACAACTCACAGCCCAGTGAACAGCAGAACACCGAGAGGGAAGCAGTTAAACAAGTTCATGTAAATTCCTTTCAATTACTCAGGCCTTAAAAAGGAAGACTGGCAAGGACGAAGAACTTGTAAGGCTGCAAGACGATGTGCAAATAAACAGAGGCTTAGAAAGTCAGTGTCTGCCCCTCAGGGAGCTGGAGCCAGGCCACACTCTCCATCTACACACCATGGAATTGCACCCTGTGGCCAAGACCAGCTGGCAGGAGAAGCCTGAGTACCACGTGGCAAACACATCACGCAGCACCTTCAATCGGGCTGCACGAAATGTGCTTTTGATGGCTGTCATTTCCACGAGAGAGGAGCAAGACTCATTTATGACATTATTTTTTCCCTAAACCCCCCATGCTGGGAAATAGTCACTTTTTAGAAAGCAATGTCTGTAGATGACTAAAAAGTATATGAAAACTACAGTGAGCAGACTTAGATCTTACAGCACTGAGGGTTGAGGAAGGGCAGGGGTGCTTGTAGGCCATGATGGGTGAGAGTAGTAAGAGAACTATCCTGCATCTGCTAAGGGCCTCTCCGGGTGAATTCAAGACATTGCAAACATCCAATTCATTGTGCTAGGGTGCACAAAATGGCTCTCCCCAAACCGGAAAATCGGAATTATGATGATGCTAAAACAAGTTCTGAAAGTCCAAGGAGAGGAATCTTGATTTACATATCATGTCTACTTTGATAAAACTTGAACATACTCATGCAGCACTTAAGCAGTTAAACTCTCCCCACAAGATGCAATGCAGTTCACCTCCAGCTCCTGTGTTGCATTTTTCTTAGTGAAGAAGCCCTGTGTGTCCAAAGAGGAAAAAAACAAGTTCTCTATTTTCTGAACTGGCCCCACAGGCTTTCTAAGATACTTTAATAGCTCCTCACTTCTGTGCCTAATTTTTATAGGATAAATAGAAATGAACCCTACCACCTGCATAAAAGAGAGTAGGCTACTCAATCATCATTAGCATGGGCTGATTAGTCCTTTCTTCACAGAGAGCTCTGTGTGGCTGGGAACAAGCATTTTGGAGACTTAGGGAAGACTGCTGGCTCCTGGTATTTCCTACACAAGACAGAACGCTTTCAGGGAACAGCATTTGTCACAGACTGGAGAGATGCTTTGCCATAGCACATTTCTACTTCTCCCCAAGGAGTATGATAAATGGGAATATCTGGTCCTAACATGATTTCCATCCTGGTCTGAGTTTTCAGATTTTTAATGTTAATATTTGAACTGGGGACATTTCAAGGAGGTGAATTCCAGCAAAGAGTTCTGAAAGCTGAATTATGCCCCAGTAATGGTGCTACTTGGCTAATTCCACAAAAGAAAATCTAAAGCTCAGAGCGTCTCAAATGAACACCTGAGGCTTACCTAATAGACCGCAGAAAAGGAAAAAGCCAAGTAGCATTCGAGAGTTTTTAGCAACCGGGTTCAACATGACTGCAAAATTAAGCTCCAGACAAGTTTTTCTGATTGCAGACACTGCTCCGAGGAGGCAACGCACACCTACCAGTGAATCGAATTGCTCTCGTGGGCAAGCAAACAGGCGTCCATTAATGGTAAGCGTCGTAAATACTGAAACATCATTAGGTTTGAGCACCACCTTTTCTGTGAACATAAAAAGCATGAGATTGCCTATTAAATGCATCTGAGATTTGCTGCACTGCCCTAATCACACCAACAAATTGCCAGCTTGGTGAATTACTGGAACACGCAGAGCGACTGCATAAAATACAGCACTGAAGGGACCCACTGAATAAAAAAAGACATAGCATTCATACAGGCATAGGACACTCAGGATGCCATCAGAAATGACCACAAAACAGGTCTGGAAAGGCCCGAGGGTCGATTCACCCAGTTCTGTGCTGCAACTGTAATTATATACAAAAGCCATAGTTGCTATTTATATAACAAGTTATCTTTCCAGATGGTAATCATGCCCAGCACTTTGGAGATGGAAAGATCACTTTTAGAAAACTTGGGGGTGGGAGGATAGAGGGTGGGGGGTGGTTCTGAGATCCCCTATAACTTTAGTTGCAAAATTTATTATTTTTTCACTTATTCCCTAATTTGGAGGGCAATTACATTACCTAGATAAAGCCTTCTCCATTTTAAAAATGAATTCATTCAATACATATTTATTTAGCGTTTACTACGTGCTAGACATTGCTCTAGGCCAGGGGTATCAAAACTTTTTTCAAGGTTTTTTACCAAGGGCCATATGCGGTAAAATACACAAACAGCCGGGCCACTCACTCGAGGTAAAGTACGTATTGCCTCACATGGTTTATTTAAGTAAACTAAATATATTTTTTTATATTATATAAATATAATTTGCGGGCCAATTAACAATGGATTGCGGACCGCAGTTGGCCCATGGGCCGCAGTTTTGACACCCCTGCTCTAGGCATTGAGGATACAGAAGGGAAAGATACAGAAAGTTAAGTCCCAGTCCAAAAAGAGCTTACCTCATGGAGAGGGTTGCAGTGACTAAGATAAATACATTGGACAGTGAGAAAGGATGAGAGCAGGGAAGGAGGCTAGCAAGTTTGTTTAAGGGGGAGCAGTTACAATTTTAGAAAGGCAATCAAGGAAAGGTAGGAGGTTCTCAGTGAGACACTGCCATTTGGGTTCAGACCTGAAGGAAGTGAGGGAGGGACCCGGGACAGCTATGGGAAGAATGTGCCCGAGGGATCGGCAGGGGCAGACATCCTGGGTTCTGTGCGACAGGGACAGAAGTGGAAGAAGTCTTGGGAGTCCAACACACACTTTAAAATCCTACGTTAGAGGAATCATTTGTCTTCAAACATGGCAGAAATGGCTCACCCGATCTTGAGAGATTCCCCAAATAGCTATCAATTCATTATTGGATAAATTAACCTTACTGCCTCCTTCCTCCTGGCTCTCCCTGCCACACGTGCTGACGGTTTCTAAATTCTTGCTGGCAGGGATTGTAATTGTTTATTTACTGTCTTCCTCCTCACCGAGATGCCTAGGAGCAACGTGAGGGTGCGGGCTGTGTCCAACTCGTCCTCTTTGGTCAGAGCCACACTAAGTGGCCAGCAAATATATGATGAATGAATAAATGACATTTCAGGAAAGCACAGAGCCATCAAGTGATCTGTGGGGAAAATACTCCTCATTTTGCTCAATGAGCTGGGTTCCTGCACTCTCCATTGGGTAAGGACGGGGACCATCATTGGCTGAAGAGAACTAGCTTATGACCACCTCCAACTGCAGCCTTTGGCTTATCATGTTAGAGGCTCTGTTGGTGTCCATGTTTCTCAGAGATCCGAAGCCTTAAGCTTTTTATTTTATTTAGTTAAAGGGTTTCTATGGAAAGAACTCCAGGCTGACATCCACACCAGAGTTCTCAGTTTCAGCTGCCTCAGGTCGATCACTTCACCTCTTTCTGCTTTAGAGTGGGTACCTACAGGGCAGGGGATATCAGACACCTACCCAGCTCACTTCTAATCATATTATTTGTTATTTATGGGAGGACACACAGCCCTAATTTATCCATTTGTATCGGCTTGGAAGGGACACGCTAACTCTTGATGGAGCTGCTCTTTGGATGGGATATCCCATTTTGCAGAAGCCCAAAGGACTAAGTAAGGCTCTTACCTCCTCCGGAACTCATCTTGACTATGATCAGGCCTTCCCCAGAGCCCAGTTTGTCTGCAACTGCGCTGATGACTTCCTTTACCGAGGCGGCCACCGGCACCCGAATGGTTGTGTAGGTGTGGTCCATACAATAGACCTTAAACAGAACTATTGGGAAGGCAGCAACAATGTGGTCAGTTGGTCTTGGGAGTTCTTAAGAAAACCATAAGCTGTGCAAAATGATGGCATATCTTCCAGTACTGGCATCATCCTGCTATTCTTACTATTGTATTTATTTGCACTCATCTATGCCAATGCCCGCCCTTCTAAAACCCCTGACCTCGGCACTGATCTAAGAATAGGTGCACACATGGCTGTCGGCCCCAGTTAAAAAAACAAGAGATAGTTGTGAAAATCCCACAAATGAGAAACATGGTTCGGTCAATTTTCTGGGTCTGCCCTTGTTTGCGAGCCTTTCTTTTTCTATGATACAGGCGTGCTGTATTGCAGGCTGATGACTAGATGACAGCTGCCTGGAGTGGCCGTGGGGAACCAACATTAGCACCTCTGTAAACAGTGCTTCTGCCTGGGGCAGCAAATATGTGTTGCCATTCCTGCTCTCTTGTTTACTGGTTAGTGTACTTCAGGGCCTGACCACATAGCTTGGGCAGCATTTAGGTCAGCAGACATGTAGGGGGTGCGCCCACAGGCTCACCTCTGAACACACAAAACCTGGAAGCAATTCCAGCTACTGTAATTCTTGGGTTTAGAAGCACTTCTAAATTACAAGATTCATTTGTGGCTTAAAATAAAATTTTTATCATTGTTATTAATTTTTTGGGGGGGTCTTTGGAGCAATCTTAAACAAGCAAACAGTAATAGCCAGCCTCTGTACCTCCCTGAGGGCTGCTAACGAGGCTGTGCTCAGGGTCAGAGTACTCCCTGGCAGGAGCCCTGCTCTGCAGATGACACTGGCACCCCACCTCTGCTGGGCATCTGCAAAGGGCCAGCCACCTTCCTGCCAAGTCTTCCCAGAGGGGGGAAAACTTCGACCACCGGTCCCTGAGATAACCTTTCTTTCCTTCAAGGACAGATGGTTAGCGCAGGAGAGGTAGAATCAGGGAAGTGTGGATGAGCACGTCAGTTCCAGGCACAGAGTTCAGGCACAAATATAACTGGAACGCAAAAGGGTGCCTCCAAGTGAATCATCTGGAGAGCAAAGGGGGACCCCAAGGAAAGCTATTCTGTGGGTCCAAGGTGATGATTCTCTGGGGGAGATTTTATTCTGACTTCGAGCCATCTAAACAATCCCAAATTGGAAGAGAGTTCTCACCTTCATCAGAGCCACGGATAGGCTGGCGCTTCTGGGCTCTCTCATCGCCTGTGTTGAACTGTTGCAACAGAACTTTGTGCTGTGAAAATAAGAACAGCCACAGCCTTAAAGGGAGAATGACTAATGGACTTTTGCAAGTCAGAGGAAACATACCTGAGAAGCAGTCGGAGTCAAGAAATGAAGAAAACATGTTGTAGTGACAAAAACATCACTTTTATATATTGCAATATAATATTTCTGGAGAACCATCATTCTGCAGGGCACAGATAATTAGAGAAGCCTAATCCATCACCACTTACCTTCTTTTGTGGATTCTTTGCATCTTCTGAACTACGAGAAACAGAGAAAGCACACTATTTAATACCGTTGGTACTATTTATTTGAAATTGCTTCATTTATGTATAGCTTTAAACTTATGTTAGAAAATGAAATCACAGCAATGCTTCAGGAGGCCGTAGGAGCCTCCTCACCTTAATACTAAGGGACGAAAGCATGGAGGACACACCAAAGAGATTAATTCTTGTCACAGACAGATCCCTGGCGGAACTGATGTTAAAAGCCAGGGTTTCTAGCTTTCAAAGTCTATCTAGTAGCATGCGTTCTCTCCAGTATTTAATCTATGGCTCAAGGGACAGCACGTGAAAACCTTCTGTTTTCACTGAGAGGACACAAATATTCACCATCAACAGCTTTGGCAGCAGAAAGTGAATTTTCCACATGAGCAATCTCCCTGAAACTTTCTTTAAATGCCCTGACCATTTTATTGCTGGATTCACTGCTTTGAACCACAGGGACCCAAGTTTATTGAATTAGATGCCCCAAAGGAGGATTCTGCCTTTCCAGGCTTTCTTTTGGCAGCTGTCCAGCCTAAGAGGTGGCCGAGCAAAATCTTAGTCCTTTTGTTCATGTAGCCTTACAGCACCATCTACACCAGAGATCCATTCTACTCGACTCAGAACACTTTGTAGCTATTGAAAATCTAGCTTGCACCTTTTGGGGGGCAAAGGGCTTTATAGAAGATGCTTTTAGTGAGAGCAGGCATTTCCATAATGGAAGCACACCCCAAAGCCAAGCCCTTCCTTACATTTGCTTGACAATCTTCTCCAACTCGGGCAGTTGTTCCTTGAGAGCAGCGATCATCCGGGCATCATCTGATACAGACACATAAAACTCCTGTAATTGGCAAAGGTCACAGGCTTTTAACAAGAACCACAAAAGGCACACAATTCTGTAAAGAGCAATAAAGATGTGTCCCTGCATTATCTGTTTTGCTAGTATCTCCAGACCATGGTTTCAGGGACTAGAGACAAAAAGGAAAATGTTACAATATGCCTAAATTCAAAACTGCAAGTGAGAACAAATTTTGGATAAATGGGTAAGAGGGGATGGCTGCATAACATCGTGTATGTGATTAATGCCACTGAATTGTACACTTAAAAATGGCTAAAATGGCAAATTTTATGTTGGGTATATTTTACGACAAAAAATTTTTTAAAAATTTTAATTGCAAATGAATTGTTTATATGATGTTTATATGAAAGGCGATGTAATGTAGTGTTTTGGAGTAATTCCATAATCTACCTTTTAAGAGTACTTTTTTTCACTTCAATATTTTTTTCAGGAGAATTTTAATATTTTTTTGATACCATTTTAGTATTTGTTGTATATGAATATTTACCACTAGTTGTAGTGAATTGTTGGTGGTAAAAATGCAGGCAGGGTCTTCAGTACTGTACTGAATTTATGCTGAGTTTGTGTCACGGACTCGGATCTCTCTACCGAGGTTCTGGGAACTGGGCTGAGCACAGAGCAGCGGCAGGGACACAAGGACAAAGTCCCTGCTGTGTTCAGGGGCCGTGGCCTCCCCGCAAAAGAGGAGAGCTGTGGCAGTGCCAGCTTCACCACCACTTTGGTTCATCTGTGAAATGGTCCTTTACGCCATGGGTAGAGGCCACGAGTCAAGTTATGGCCCCAAGCTACTATTATTCCTTTACAATTTCAAAAGATGTCATTCCACAGCCTTAAGGGACGCTCATGGTGCACCTTTCCTCCCAGCCTCACTTTTCTCTGCCTGACAAATGATACGATTAAAAAGGAGAGCAGTATGTTTCTTTTGTATAATTCATTCTTGAAAATACAGACTGATAAAGTTTGAAATAGACGCCACATTGTGTTTTGCCTTGCACAGAAGGGTGGTGAACCCATGTAATGACAACTACGGAAAACAGACAAAGAAAAAGAGGCCAAATGAAAACACATTAAAATGCTACCAGCTATTGAATTAGAGGGGCAGGACAATGGGTGATGTTTTTCTTTACTTATAGTACCTTTCTGAGGAATGAACATGTTAAGAAAGTCTAGAATTTGCAATTACAATCTCTCCAGGGAAGCTGCCGTGCCTATGGGTAGTCCCTGCATTATAGGACAGAGACGTATCCTGGGAAGGGGGACCTCACATACCTCCAGGAAGGCCACAGCCACGTCATCCTCTTGTAGGACGTCTCCATACATGGCGGCCCACTGTAGAACCAAGCGGATGACTCTCCTCTTATTATTGAGGGCATAATCCATTTTCTCCTGTTCTGTACCTTGCGAAGGCTGTGCGTGGTAAGTGCCGAGGAGTCAAGGAAGACATTTAACCATTTCACTGTGTTACTTGCAAAGGTAGAGAGTGAGAGAGTCCAGATTCAGACAGCCAGTTTTTTGGATGGATTCACATCTTCCTTTGGGGCCTCAAGAAAAGCCCCACCCATAAAAAAGTTCTGGACCGAATGCATGTAAACCTTTGTAACACCTGTTGTCTTTCACCTGATAGTTGCCCAAGGAATTAGACTTGCATGGCTCCACTTGGACTTGTGTTGACAAGGATGCCTGTGCCTAGCTCCAGCTCTCATTAGGCTGTCGTCACGTTCCCTGCCTGTCCTCCACCTTGCCCTTCACCTCTAGGGGCGGAAATGTTTCCTACTGTTGCTTGTCTTTGGGTGCCTTGCCATTTCTTGTTGGTTCTCATAATTCTGCACACATCTCTATAACTCATTATATGCATTTTAGTCAAACTCTTGCAAATGGACATCTAGTAATGCCAGAACTGTGACTGATACAGAGAGCAAGGGTGCGGGTATGGAAAGTGAGCTGGAGGAAGATAAACTCACCCAGTGTTAGGAAGAGGAAAGGTTCCTATTGTATTGATCGTCCTGTGAGGGACTCAGGCATAGTTTTTATACCATTTCTTCTTTTCTTGTCTAGAACCACAACTTAATTCATACTGGCTTTTTGTGAATTTATGGCTAGCCATCTTAATTAAACTCTGAGCTCCTTGAGGCTTGGGGTGATAGATTATTTGTCTCATATTCTGTATGCCTAGCACAGTGATTTTTATCTAGATATTTTGTTTATTTATCAATACAACAAATACTTAATTGATTACCTACTGTGTGTGTCAGGTAAAGGTTCTTGCTTTCAGTTTACATTTTCATGTGGCTTACAGTAGGGAAAATATAGTGTGTGGTTAAGAAAGATTTTAAATTAGACATGCTGTTCCTTTTTCAGTGATTTGTAGTAGTTCGTATTACAGACAATTAGTTCACAGAACAATTTCCCCATTATAACTGACACTGAAACTCACACATAGAGTTCCTCAGTTACGTTCTACTTTATAGTCTTGTGATGAAAGTATCGTTCCCTTTCTACAAGTGAGCAAACTGACAGTAAAGGAGCATAAATGGTCAGGATTACACAGCAAGGCTGCAGAGTTGGTTTTGAATCCAAGGTTCCTAATTTCAACCAGTTTTCTTCCCCATTACGCAACACTCCCGTGCCCCAGAGCTGCCTACAAGACTGGCCGCGCCTTAGCTTTCAACCATGACTTAAAAGGCGCTGCAGAAGTCTGCCTCGTGGAAGGGCTGTGCTTGAGAGCTTCACCAGTAAAGGGCCTTTTCTAAAGGGACTATAAATAATCATGATCAAGGTAAATGACAGAACCTTAAAGCAAAGGTTTACTGCATGTAAATGGGTTGCAAAATGGCTTTCATAAATTGAGCACGGGATTCATAAAAAAGAAAATTGCTCAACCTGTATTGCTACAATTCTCTCTGAACTTACAATAAAAAAAAGGGGGGAAGAAAGATCACTTCATGTGAAAATTATTTCTTTTCTGATTAACCCTTTGGTCTCTTGCTTGTATGTACATATAACTCGGTTTTTCTTTCCAAAGAATTGCAAAGCTGGGCACTATATTTTATAACCATTATTTATGGTACCTAAATAGCATAGTCAGCACATGGTGGGCACCAAATGAGTAATTCCTGACAGATTAAAAAAAAAACAAAAAACGTACTAGTTCACCCAAGAGTCAGTGAGAGAGAAAGAGAGAGTCTTTCCTACTTGTATGAGGCTGAAACGGTTTGAAATACCAAGTTGATAATAAGTGGCTAGAATTCTAACTTTCCAGCTATCTGTACTCTAGGAAGCAATGCCAATGCCTGTGGGTTGGATACAGAGATATCAGGTGCACACCTGTGGCTATTCTCTAGGGCCCTCCTACAGAATAACTAAATCGACACTGTCTT
Organism: Rhinolophus sinicus; assembly: GCF_057876585.1. NCBI lineage: Eukaryota > Metazoa > Chordata > Mammalia > Chiroptera > Rhinolophidae > Rhinolophus > Rhinolophus sinicus. Next base: position 161,627,650 of record NC_142517.1, on the reverse strand, counting down.
TGCAGGTCAGGACGAAGCTTTTTCTTACCCTCTTCCCTGCTGGCGAAATCTGACTTTTGTTGACAATGAGAGATAGAACACCTGAGTGGAAGGACGAGCATGATAACACTTCAAATGTGTGTAGAGCTTGACAGTTTTTATTTATAGGAAATATGCTCAAGTGCTCACATGATCATACAATGCTTTCTACCCACCTGAAGGGGAAATATTTACAGATGAGGAAACTGAGGGTCAGAGAGAAGAGTTCTGCCTGGCGTTGTTTAGTGAGCAAACGGTAGGGCTTACAAATCCAGACAGGGCTCTTTCCATTATCGCCACTCCTACAGCCCCAAACAGTGGTTATAATGACAAGACATTAATGCTTGCGTTCATGAAATTAAGAATAATTGCAGCTGGGAAGCAAAAATCCTCACGGAAATTTTTTTTGGCTGAAGCTTCAAGTTTCCTGGAGCTGACTCAGAGTGTTGTGTACTTAAACCAAGGCTGGGCAAGCGCCCGCTGCTCTTTGTGAGTAACTAACTCCGCAGCCTCCTGGGAGCTAGAATGGACCGAATTTGGGGGAAGAGGCTTTCTCCTTTCTCATGAAAGTTAAGCATTTTTGCCTCTGGAAAAACAAAAGGAAGCACTGATTTGTTTCACAAAGTCTTGCCTTTCCCCTTACAGATAGATGTTTATTTACTAAAATGGAGGTGGGGTTAATACCACTTTCATAGCTGAATCCAGGCATGTGCTCAAGGACTGGGCCCCTTCCTAGGCAACGTAGCGTTCCAATCCTGAGCAGTCTGCGAATCACATGTTTAAGGGACACAAAGAAGACTTTATATGTAATTGATTATACCTGAAATGGTTACAGGTGAGGTGCTGGGGCTTCTATTTATTCCCATAACAATCTTCTCATGCTTTTGGGAGATTTATGTGATTTTTTTTAGATTTTATTAAACTCCTACAGAAAAAGGTGGGGAAAGAGGAAAAACTATATTCCCT